>NC_069502.1:742676964-742834464 GCF_027579735.1 Bombina bombina | reverse complement strand
TTTAGTTTCATTTACTTCCTCAAAAAGCTGAAACCAGTACTAGTTCTTTTACATGCCAAGAAAACCTGCTGAATATTATTTTATAAGATTTCCAGATATCATCTCAAAGACACACCAAGCACCCTTGGACCCTTCACCGCAAGGGGCAGAGGGTTGTGCCATGGTGGGGAACTGAGAGACCGGAGGCAACTGTGATATGCTAGTCTGCCCTAAAAGCACCTGAAAGAGCTGTTTGCCTCATACACATGGAACATTGAACTGGTGGATGTGGTGAGATGGCGGATGAGTAGCAATACGATGTTCTCACAGCTACAGACTATCTATTGACTGAGCTTTTAAGGTATATTTTTCTAGTACGTACATAGTGTTGTGCTTACGAGTTGTAATAAAAGTGAAACTGTGAGTCGCGGAAGCGCTTTTCTTTCTTCATATATTGTAGCTGAATGTAACTGTATTTTTTGTGCGCAATAGTTAACCAGAGCTCTGAGGTTGCGCTATCCCGAGGCAAATTAAATTCAATTGCGCACAAGCAAATGCATTTACGTTCAACTTGCAATACAAGCCTTACTTCCGACACACAACATTGCGCCTCTCGTAATCTGGCCCTATGTGGGAATAAGTCTACATTGTTATACCAATTTGTTAATTTAAGGGCAGTACTTTTCTAAGTTACTTTGCTTGGGTAAATGTTAAGTTTCACTTGAGTTATGCTGCAAGAGGATCTGAGATTTTCTTTTTTATGGTCCTGTATGAAGATGATCCAGAAGTTACTTGTCCAACCTGCTGTTTATGATGCTGGTCCTAAGATTCTGAGATTGCAGCCTAGATCATTGTTTTTCAACCGCGGTCCTCAAGTACCCCCAACAGGCCACATTTTCATTATAGCTGAACCAGTGCACAGGTGAAGTAATCAGCTGATCAGTAACACCATGGTTACTAACCTGCTTTTACCAATCATCTTATTATTTCACCTGCAAGATTTGAGGCTATTATGTTACTTACAGCAAGAACATACAATCCAGGAAGTCTTTAAAGATTGGTTTGTATGTTAATTTATTGCCAGACTACAGAAAAGTCTTATAATTTCAAGTCTTTATATGTCCCTTTATAGAATGTTTGGTTCATACTAGAAAAGGACAGTGTCCTATTATTGCTTATTCCACAATCTGAGACAAATTGTATCTGCCCATATGGGCTTTGACATGTTTTGTCTACCTTCATACATTTCCTGGACTTGCACATTAGAAGGGTGGTTCCAACTCTTAGAATTTATGTTTTATTGCTTTTTAAGTCAGATAATAATTTTAAAACAAATGATCTAATGCACATTCTGAAAAAGGGGAGTAAAGTCCAAATATATAAATTAATGTCTCAAATGACTAATTAGATAATTTAAGATACAGGGATTGTGTCAAAATATTATTGCTCATGATATTTGTACTCTTCTCTTCTAATGCAAATGTATTAGTCATCCTTGCTAAGTGAAAAATAAAGAAGTTTACATAAAACAGACTTAGTCACCCAAGCGGACAAAGGTGGGGCTGTTGTAATTCTTGACAAAGAACAGTACCACAATGAGGTTATGTTTCAACTTAATAATGATAGCTTATATACTAAGCTTTCTTACAACCCAACTTTGTCCTATAGACAGATTATGATGTCCCTATTAGATACAGCTATAGAAAATAACTTCATGGATAAGGAACTAGTGGATTATCTCCTAATTGAAGATCCAAAAATACCATACTTTAGAATTACACCTAAGATTCATAAGACTACTAAAAATCCACCAGGAAGGCCCATAGTGGCAAGTAATGGCTCTTTGTGCGAAAGATTAAGTGAATGGCTTGATCATATACTCCAACCTGTAGTACTAGCACTTCCAGCCTATATCAGAGACAGCTCACATCTGATACAACAACTTAGTGATATAACCTGGAAAGAACAATACAGTTGGCTTACAATAGATGTCATAGCTTTATATTCCAATATACCCCATAATTTAGGTCTTGAATCCCTGTCCAATATGCTATACAGATACACAGATTATGACTGTAACTTCATAACATTTATAGTCACGACTGCAGAATTTCTTCTGTCACATAATTATTTTGTATATAGAGGTGAATATTACTTACAAAAAAGTGGGACAGCCATGGGGGCAAAATTTGCCCCCGCATTCGCTAATATCTATATGGGCTGGCTTGAATTCTGCTTAATTTTCTCTGACCAGTGTCCCTTTGCAAACAATATAATCATGTACGGTAGGTTTATTGATGACCTCATCATAATATGGAATAATGAAGGGAATAACACTATTGATAATTTCACAGCATACATTAATTCAAATAAGTTTAACCTAAAATTTACCAGCATAAGTAATAAAACAGAAATAGATTACTTGGACGTTCATCTCAACATTGATACAGATTATCAAATACTGACCTCAATATATAGGAAACCCTTAGCAAAAAATACAATATTACATGCAAACTCTTGTCATATACCACATGTAAAGAAAGGAATTCCTAAGGGTCAATACTTGAGAATACATAGAAATTGTTCTAATATGACCATGTATCTTAAACAGGCTACTGATCTGACCGAAAGATTAACATCTAGAGGGTACAATAGAAATAGCCTTCTACAGACACAGCGCCAAGTCGCTAAAATTGATAGGACATCACTTTTTCAATGTAGAAAGGATACTAGAACCAGAATACAAGATGATAATATACTGTTTATTACCAGGTTCAGTTCTCAATATAATCAGATATGTGACATTATATCTAAGAATCTGCCTATACTACATGTTGATGATAATCTCAAAGTTATTACTGACAGGAAAAAATTGAAATTTGTAGTGAGAAGGGCCCAAAGCCTAGGTGATATCACCAAAAGTGATTTGTCAGACAAAGAAAAACAGATCTCTAAATTTAAGTGGCTTAATCCAACTAATGGCTTTTATAAATGTGGCCATGTCCCATGCAAAAGTTGTAACTTTACCCAAAAAGAGAAGTCCTTTTGCTCAACTAATACAGGTAAACAATATGATATAAGGAGTAGGATAGATTGTACTACAAAATGTGTCATATACCTAATTACTTGCCAATCTTGCCAGTTACTGTCATATCACAGTAATTCTCTCTCTCTATACTTCATGTTTTCCACGTTTGACTGTCCCTTTAAACATAATATCACATGACCGTTATGCCTTTATAAGCCCTCCTCTCTAATTCAACTATGCTTGGTAATTTGATTCGCATGAGGAGTGATCATAACTTTCAAGAAGCTCTCTCTATTTTCATCAAGTGTTTGCTAACCTTATATCTGCAAAGTTCTTTTCAATCACAGGACACCATACTTTATTCTGAAACGCTAACTGACATACAGCGTGTCTGCAGTAGTTCGGCGTCTGACGTCATCAGCACTCCGGGAGTCAGTGTCGCAGCTCCTCTCTGTTGCCGGATTCTACACTGCTTCTCAGGACAACTTATTCGCCAGCTAGCAAAGACTCCACAAGTACACGCTGGTCATGAAGTGATGGGTATCGTACTTAACATAAAGTTATTGCCGAAGTTATGCTAATATCATATGTTCCAAAGACTGTATAGACTAACAATTCAATCTGCTACATATACGTTACTAATGGAAAGTTTGCATGCTTAACATCTTCTGCATATAACCTGGTTATTTCTGCATACAATATAATGCCATAACAATCCTGCTGTATTTATAAATAAGTTTGCATATGAACTGTACTAACCTGAACATTCAAGTTTTGTATCTGAGTGATAAGCTACATTCTATTTGAAGAGATACTAACAGAGCTTCAATTACATAAAGTTATAATATATTCAATCTCCAAAGAGATTATTTATTGTTTAGCAATTAGCTATTATATTAATTAGGAGAGTATTAGCACATTCACATTGTTGTGCATATCTCCAGAAACTAAAGTTAGTTGTAATTTACTTTTGACCTAAACAGGTCACCCTCAGTCAATGAGCAGAATACGGTTCCTAGTTTATCAAGGTACCTAGGTTTGGTGTGAGACTGAGTGGAGTAGATACAACTGGGTTCACATTAATCATATAATAAATCCTCACAGTTACAATATATTGGGATTATGACCAGAACCTTGAAAGAAATAATTAGGCAACACTTACTATCTTTGGATGAAAAATAAGCCACAACACCTGTTGCCAAACATTTTAGAATGCATAGTAAAGGTACTAAACATTTCTCATTTATTGGTATAGACAGTATACAAAAACAGCTAGAGGAGGCAATAGAACTGATCTATTACTAAAGAGAGAAGTCTTTTGGATTATTGAACTAAATACTAGAGTTCCTTATGGGATAAATAAGAGACTTGATGTGGATGCATTCATTCACTGAAATATAAATTATTCTGCATATATTTGGATTGGTATTTACCATATATCTTCTAGAGAATCTTCCTTAGGAGTTTTCGCTAGATCTTCCTCTAATAGTGTTCCCTCAGGAATAAACTGGTAGTGTATGATAGTATGGATTGGTATTTACCGTAATTACCCAGTTGAGGTGTCTTTATAATAATGATTAAGACATATATATAAATAATATAAAAAATAAAAAACAAAAAATCAAATTGATCAAATTTTACAATACACTACCAACTGTATAGACTCAGACAAGTATTTCTCAGATCCCCTTTTGTAAACAATATTAAATATTAAATAATATTGAAGGTACATTCTTGTATAATTTCGGTTATTATAGAATTATGGTTTGGATATCCACGGATAACATTAGCTATACAACTTGGAATAACAATATATGTATAACTAATATAAATTAAGTAATTGAAATTAACAAAAGTTCTATCTTATATTGGTTCCCCCTCCCCATTGCTCTTCCTCTCTCTACTCACCCACACCAAGAAACTATGACTATAGTAGAAACCAGGATTACAATTATCCCACTTGGTGTACTTTCCTAACATATATGCTATCTTCCTCCCCTATTTGTCTAGCGCGAATGCTAGTATGAGTTGAGTTTAACTACAGGAATCTCATATTAAATATTATATATTACTCTACACTTTTATTATGTTCTAGTACTCAAAAATTATTATTATTAAGTATTTTATTAATTCATTTTGAATGTTCAATATGTTTATATTTATTTTAATTTAATTTTATGGCTCTAAACATTGTTTATGCTTTATTCACTGTCATTTTTACTAGATTTTGCCAATTCCGTTGTAGTTATATTTTTGTATTTCTATGAAAAATAATAATTTTTTCCTTATGTTTATTATTTACTATTGTTTTTATGTTATATTTCATTTATGTATATATATCTGTTATTTTAATTTATTTCATGTAAATAACATATCAACATATAATCATACCCCCGTTTTTAATAGCTTTACAAATGCTGTTTGACATTACGGGGGTGTGTATCTTTGTGATAAATTTCATTGGTGCAACTCAGCTTTAAAAGGTGCTCACCTGTGGTGGATAATCACCTCTGATGAAGCGCAGGTACGCCTGCGCGAAACATGTCAGGTGTTCTGATGTCTGACTTTGTCTAACCTTTGTGGAGAAATAAACTTTCTGACTTTAGCAGCACTTCGATTGCCCGTGCAGTGTTTGCTTTCTTTCATACATATATATATATATATATATATATATATATATATATATATATATATATATATATATATATATATATATATTTAATAAAGTGTTTAACTGTGCATTTACTGTAAATGTTTCACATTCCAATGTTCTTCACATAGGGAATATGTTCTAAGTATTTTTAAATAGACATTCCTATATATCAGTATCTATCTATATGTAATCATATGTGAGTATATATATATATATATATATATATATATATATATATATATATATATATAGTATATTACCCAGGACATACTTGAAAACAACAGAAATCTCAATGTATCCTTCCTGGTAAAATATTTTATAAATAAATAAATAAATATAGAGGAAGTAGATGTAAAGCAAGGCACTGTATAGATTACTAAACTAGTTTTTATGTTTCAAATCGGTAGTGGTTGTTCCTAATTGCAGCCTAACTACAGGTTTGTGTACAAATACTCCCTTATGTATAGTGACTCAATGCTCATACAGAAATAGTCAAAAAAAGGGGTTATTAGAATGGCGTATTAAAAGGAAATACCTCTAGCTAAATGAATATGGATTTTAAGCTACATACAGATAAGCATATGATCAGTCATTTTAATGGTTATATATCGAAGTGCATCACAGTTTTGCTGGAACAAACATATATTATAAAATATAGCTCTTAATCTACACAATTCATAGTAGTATGCTATATTGAGTATATATGAGAGAGAGATTTTATCAAAATACCATCAGATATATGTAGAAATATGTATTTATGAATAACTACAACATATTCTTCTATGTAAAGAATATTGGAATGTGAAATATTAATATATTCATGATGGGTTAGCGTACTTGAGATGTTTTCCTCACACTTTTCATGCTCTATTGACTTCTATGGGGGAATATGTAAATGCGAGTGCGATATTCAAAAGTCGGCTTTTTGCGCGCATCAGGCATTCAGCTTGCTTCCCGCTCAAAAAACGTACTTCTAGCACAGTTATTGCAGGAGTGGGAGTAATAAATAGCGCACCACTCATAATCAAGCTCGTAGTTCTTAAGCAATACTATATGATTTGTTATACCTAAAAGAGTCAATATTTATTTAACCATTTCTATATTTTCCCCAATTCCTTTCATTTTTTTTTTTTTAAATCAAATAGAATGTAAAATATTTTAAATTCACAACAGGAAGCAACATGCAGGGGAAGCTGACACATTTGATGTAGTTTTAAGCATCACAATTTGTTACTAGAAGAAGTTAGGTTCCTCTTATTAAGGAAGATATAGCTGCAAGTTGTATTCTCTAGGTGTGTAAATTTAGTACATGAAGTTTTTGCTGAGACTTTAGTTTCATTTACTTCCTCAAAAAGCTGAAACCAGTACTAGTTCTTTTACATGCCAAGAAAACCTGCTGAATATTATTTTATAAGATTTCCAGATATCATCTCAAAGACACACCAAGCACCCTTGGACCCTTCACCGCAAGGGGCAGAGGGTTGTGCCATGGTGGGGAACTGAGAGACTGGAGGCAACTGTGATATGCTAGTCTGCCCTAAAAGCACCTGAAAGAGCTGTTTGCCTCATACACATGGAACATTGAACTGGTGGATGTGGTGAGATGGCGGATGAGTAGCAATACGATGTTCTCACAGCTACAGACTATCTATTGACTGAGCTTTTAAAGTATATTTTTCTAGTACGTACATAGTGTTGTGCTTACGACTTGTAATAAAAGTGAAACTGTGAGTCACGGAAGCGCTTTTCTTTCTTCATATATTGTAGCTGAATGTAACTGTATTTTTTGTGTGCAATAGTTAACCAGAGCTCTGAGGTTGCGCTATCCCGAGGCAAATTAAATTCAATTGCGCACAAGCAAATGCATTTACGTTCAACTTGCAATACAAGCCTTACTTCCGACACACAACATTGCGCCTCTCGTAATCTGGCCCTATGTGGGAATAAGTCTACATTGTTATACCAATTTGTTAATTTAAGGGCAGTACTTTTCTAAGTTACTTTGCTTGGGTAAATGTTAAGTTTCACTTGAGTTATGCTGCAAGAGGATCTGAGATTTTCTTTTTTATGGTCCTGTATGAAGATGATCCAGAAGTTACTTGTCCAACCTGCTGTTTATGATGCTGGTCCTAAGATTCTGAGATTGCAGCCTAGATCATTGTTTTTCAACCGCGGTCCTCAAGTACCCCCAACAGGCCACATTTTCATTATAGCTGAACCAGTGCACAGGTGAAGTAATCAGCTGATCAGTAACACCATGGTTACTAACCTGCTTTTACCAATCATCTTATTATTTCACCTGCAAGATTTGAGGCTATTATGTTACTTACAGCAAGAACATACAATCCAGGAAGTCTTTAAAGATTGGTTTGTATGTTAATTTATTGCCAGACTACAGAAAAGTCTTATAATTTCAAGTCTTTATATGTCCCTTTATAGAATATTTGGTTCATACTAGAAAAGTCAGATAATAAGTTTAAAACAAATGATCTAATGCACATTCTGAAAAAGGGGAGTAAAGTCCAAATATATAAATTAATGTCTCAAATGACTAATTAGATAATTTAAGATACAGGGATTGTGTCAAAATATTATTGCTCATGATATTTGTACTCTTCTCTTCTAATGCAAATGTATTAGTCATCCTTGCTAAGTGAAAAATAAAGAAGTATACATAAAACAGACTTTGGGCTAAACAAGACAACACCTTTGATAAAGTAATATGCCTATGAAATGTTCATGCACAGTTAAGATGTCATAAATAGATGCATTAGGTTTAAAGCATCACATCCAGTCCAGTAAGTAAAGTATGTTGATATGTGTTTAAAGGGAAGTAAATATTTTTTTATTTATAGTTACTATATCTGCATGGAAAAAAACTTACATACCAAATACATATTTTTTAAATAATTTAAAACTATCACAAGGTACTTTGTTTAGTGTCTGCCTTCATATGGTAAGGGAGTTCAGATTGTGCTCCCTTAATCATACGAAGGCAGATTGCTGATGCAGACAGGGACACTGTCTCACTCTTGCGATTATGCCGTGGGTGGCGTGGGAGGGATGAAAGGAGGCTGGTGGATGGCACATCTCAGGAGTGGGGGAGGAAGGGAGACTTTCCCTACCTATGAAAAAAAAAAGATTTGATGAGGAAAGGGTAAGGATGGGTTCCCTACCTACAGTAATGGGTGAGGGAGGGGGCCCTATAAGTAATCATTTGAGGGGAGGGGGATCGCTACACTATAGATTTTTATTTATATAAATAATACTTTTTTTTTAATCTATAAAGTGGGTAAATTTCCTAAGATTGCAGCAGATAGTAAGAGGAGAAAGGGACAGACAGCTATTTGGGGTTATCAGGAATGTGGGTGAAGAGGGTTCTCTATACTACAGAAATAAAAAAGAAAAAAATACTATCCCTAAACTGCATAGTGCTAGTACGTGTTGGTGGGGACCGTGGAGGGTGAAGGAGGGAAGAGAGCTGTATAGGAGGGACCTTACAAGCTACCTGATTTACCACTTCACTGCCGGGAATTTCAAAATTCTGGTGCGCAGCTGCAACTAGCAGCCTTCAAATTGTCAAAAACAATGGCAAAGCCATGTATGTCTGCTGTTTTTTAACAAAGGGGACCCCAGAAAAGCTATTACAACTATTTGTTTCATGAGTGCAGTAGTTTTGTGTAAATAATTTCAGGGAGATAACCAAAGTTTGTGAAAAAGTTAACCATTTTTTAATATGTTCATATTTGGTGGAAAAACCCAAGGATGGACGTCACTCTTCAGCCCCCCGCTTCGGCTTGGATCAACACTTCCGAGGCTTGGATCAAGACTTCCGAGGACCGATCGGTGAACCTGGTATGGTGAAGATAAGGTAGGAAGATCTTCAGGGGCTTAGTGTTAGGTTTATTTAAGGGGGGTTTGGGTTAGATTAGGGGTATGTGGGGGGTGGGCTGTAATGATGGGGGGGGTATTGTATATGGTTTTTTTATTTTTTGTAACTTAGTTCTTTTTTATTTTTTGTACTTTAGTTAGTTTATTTCATTGTATTTATTTGTAGATATTGTATTTAATTAATTTATTGATAGTGTAGTGTTAGGTTTAATTGTAACTTAGGTTAGGATTTATTTTACAGGTAATTTTGTAATTATTTTAACTAGGTAACTATTAAATAGTTATTAACTATTTAATAGCTATTGTACCTGGTTAAAATAAATACAAAGTTGCCTGTAAAATAAATATTAATCCTAAAATAGCTATAATATAATTATAATTTATATTGTAGCTATATTAGGGTTTATTTTACAGGTAAGTATTTAGCTTTAAATAGGAATAATTTATTTAATAAGAGTTAATTAATTTCATTAGATTTAAATTATATTTAACTTAGGGGGGTGTTAGTGTTAGGGTTAGACTTAGCTTTAGGGGTTAATACATTTATTAGAATAGTGGTGAGCTCCAGTCGGCAGATTAGGGGTTAATGTTTGAAGTTAGGTGTCGGCGATTTTAGGGAGGGCAGATTAGGGGTTAATACTATTTATTATAGGGTTAGTGAGGTGGATTAATGGTTAATAACTTTATTATAATAGCGGTGCGGTCCGCTCGGCAGATTAGGGGTTAATAAGTGTAGGCAGGTGGAGGTGACGTTGTGGGGGGCAGATTAGGGGTTAATAAATATAATATAGGGGTCGGCGGTGTTAGGGGCAGCAGATTAGGGGTACATAGGGATAATGTAAGTAGCGGCGGTTTACGAAGAGGCAGATTAGGGGTTAATAATAATATGCAGGGGTCAGCGATAGCGGGGGCGGCAGAATAGGGGTTAATAAGTGTAAGGTTAGGGGTGTTTAGACTCGGGGTACATGTTAGAGTGTTAGGTGCAGACGTAGGAAGTGTTTCCCCATAGCAAACAATGGGGCTGCGTTAGGAGCTGAACGCGGCTTTTTTGCAGGTGTTAGGTTTTTTTTCAGCTCAAACAGCCCCATTGTTTTCTATGGGGGAATCGTGCACGAGCACGTTTTTGAAGCTGGCCGCGTCCATAAGCACCGCTGGTATCGAGAGTTGAAGTTGCGTTAAATATGCTCTACGCTCCTTTTTTGGAGCCTAACGCAGCCATTCTGTGAACTCTCAATACCAGCGGTATTTAAAAGGTGCGGCCAGAAAAAAGCATGCGTAGCTAACGCACCCCTTTGGCCGCAGAACTCTAAATCTAGGCGATAGTTTTCATAGGTAAATAAAAAAGCAAAAAAAAAAAAAAGCTCTATGTTCAAATTGCCTAAAATTATGCTATTTGATTTGCAGCATTTGGAGGTTACAGAATTTGCTATTTGGCATTACTAGGGAGTGTGGGTCAAGCACCATTTGTACACCAAAGCAAGAGGTGTCTAATATATTTTAAATAAATGCAGGAGAAACAACATCTTCTGGATGACCAACAACATCTTGTAGACTAGAGTGATCGCTCAAGCTATTGCTACAAGTGATAGAGGCTGAAGTATAGTCATAGGGGCCTATCTATCAAGCTCTGAACGGAGCTTCATGGCCCCTGTTTCTGGCGAGTCTTCAGGCTCGCCAGAAACACAAGTTATGGAGCAGCGGTCACAAAGACCGCTGCTCCATTACCCTGTCCGCCTGCTCTAAGCAGGCCAACAGGAATAGCCGGAATTGACACCCCCTGCTGGCGGCCCATTGGCCGCAAGTCTGCAGGGGCCGGCGTTGCACCAGCAGCTCTTGTGAGCTGCTGGTGCAATGCTGAATACGGAGAGCATATTGCTCTCCGCATTCAGCGATGTCTTGCGGACCTGATCCGCACTGTCGGATCAGGTCCGCAAGACCTTTGATACATAGGCCCCATAGTCATAGAATTGCTGAAAACAATGGTCTTCAAGCTATGCATATTTCAATGATTGTCTACAGGCATGGTGTTAACATAGGATTCACTGTGTTCTGTCACCACACACACACTACGGATCATTTTTATTATTCATTAAATGAAATAGGGGAGATTCATGTATGCTAAATTAAAGAGTCAGTAAGTAAACTGAGATTTTAATATAAACGGTTTAGTTATGCATATGAAATATACATCTGTTGTTTATTTTGGCCCCTTTTCATGTATTTTAGCTCTGGAAATTGTGGCTTTTCTAATTCTCATAACTGAAAAAGCACAATACAGATGTCTCATTCCTAACCCTGCTACATATTTCCCCCTAACTGGATTTAATAGATAACAACTACAAAACAATGCAGTTTACATTAACATTATGACTTGGGTAGCCATGTCAGCTGCGGATTAAAGCCCAAATTAGCTCATAAAAAGTTGTGAGTGGAGTTTGGTTATTGGAAAATAATTGCAGCAAACAAGTCTGTTTTTAAAATGTTTAGACTTGGCTGATATGTTATTCTATAGCAAGGCAACAGAATATCTGCAAAGATTTTTGGAAAATACAAGTGTATTTTATTGCAATTTGAAAGGCTAAATTATTGACCACTTTTGGCTAAAGCAGTCTGTTGTGCTCTTGTATTTCCAAGATTAACAGGTTAAGACTTTCTTTCCAAAGGCAGGGAGAGTCCACAACTTTATTCATTACTGTTGGGAATTCAACACCTGGCAACCAGGAGGAGGCAAAGACAACCCACACAAAGCTTATAAATATCCCTCCCACTTACACTACTCCCCCAGTCATTCTTTTGCCTTTCGTTTACTATAGGAGGTAGGCAGAGAAAGTGCTAAGAAGATTTTGGAGTTAGTCCTTAATGGGTAGTTTCCATTCAAGACAGGACTGGGGTCGCACAGTAGCCTTGTAATTCTCTCAGAGTTGTGGAGAAAGTTAGCTACTGGATGTCGCAGGGAAACTTCTCTGTTCTCCATCCAGTAATATCTGCTAACACCCCCTCTGGCGACCAGTGTTAGCTTACACTGCTTTCTCTTCAGGTCCCTGTCAGTTGTGGATAAGAAGCTGTAATTGCTGTGTCTGCTCCACAGCAAGGCCCCTGGAGGGTAAGTCCTTCCTTTTTATTTGTGGGAGTCAGCATGTAGAGACTCACTCAGGGGCCTTCTCTAGGGTGACAGTGTGCACTTGATTCCATCAGAAGAGGGTCTGGGGACTCAATTATATATTTTGTAGATATATCATTTTAATGAGCAGCAAAAAATGGGCTATTTTATTAAATTGGGGCCTCCTCCTCTGGTATTCCTATATGGTACCGGAGCTTTGACTGCCTGTAGGTTTTTTTTTAATGCAGAGGGCATGTTGAGGGGACACTTTATTCCGGAAAATGGAGAGGAACAATATAATAGTGTGTTCACTTTTTGGATTTATTATGACGATCGTTCTGAACGTCTGAGGTGTTTTTCCGACTGCGTCTTCTTCTGCTTCTCTCCGCTATGTCGCAGAGACGATCATAGGTGGGGCGCTCTCTGTATCTCTTATGGTGAGGGAGGTGGTGCCTTAGCCTAAGGAAGGGTTAGGAGGTGCCATTTTTTTTGGAAGAAGTTTATTAATCTTTAATTAAAATAAATAAATAAAAAATACATTTATTTTTGTTCTTTCTTACTGTTTGGAATTGGGCTCAAAATTACAAAGGGACAATATAGCTCTATGGAGGTTATTGATCCTTCTTTTTTTCAGGCTAATAAATGTCTTTATTGTGAAGAGGTCCTAGTGTCCCCATCCTGCATAGTTTTGCACTACATACATAGGCTCAATTTTGCAGTCCGAGAAGGGGACCAGTACAATTTCCCCCTTGACTACTAAAATTATCCCCTCATCACCATATATGACACAAGCAGTGCCCTGCGATGCAACTCAACCTCCATCTGGAGGCGTATATTCACCAGCGGGTTTTGCAGCTCCGTTACAGTCCACTGTTTTTGCTGCGCTGAATGCCATGCTTGTGTTGGGCAAATACAAGAGAAAGATCAAGCATGTTAATTCTGACCAGGGTCTCAATTCTATTCAGTGTGCATTGCTCAATCTTTCCCAGCATTCTGAGGATGAACTTACATCAGTAGCGTCTGAGGGTGAGCTTTCTGATTCAGATTCCTCTGAGGGAAATCCAGTAGAACCTGAGAAAGCAGGTTTTCATTTAAGCTTGAACATCTGCGCTTTTTACTGAAGGTGGTTTTATCAACTTTGGACATTCCTGAACCTAAGCCGTCTGAGGATTTATCAGATTCCAGTACAACATAACTTTGGTGGCCTATATCAATCATCAGGGGGGAACAAGTAGTTCCCTAACGCTGGAGGTGTCTGGCATCCTTTAGTGGGCAGAGGCTAACAGTTGTCATATATCTGCCATTCACATCCCAGGGGTGGACAATTGGGAAGCGGACTTCCTGAGCAGACAGTCCTTCCATCTTGGGGAGTGGTCTCTTCACCCTGAGGTGTTTTCTGAGATAACCCCCATATGGGGGGTTCTGGAGATAGATCTCATGGCATCTCGTCTCAATGCCAGATATGGTCGAGATCGAGAGATCCTCAGGCAGAGTTGGTGGACGCACTTGCAGTTCTGTAGAAGGTCAAACATATCTATCTGTTTCCTTAGTTTGCTCTTCTTCCTCGGGTGATTCTCCACATAAAACAGGAACGGGCCTCTGTGATTCTCATTGCTTTGGTGTGGCCCCACAGAACATGGTTCGTGGATCTGGTGAGGATGTCTTCCTCTCCTCCATGGAGGTTACCTCTCTGGGAGGACCTTCTAATGCAAGATCCATTTCTTCATCAAAATCTAGATTCTCTGAGGCTTACTGCCTGGAGATTGAACACCTAGTACTGTCCAAAATAGGTTTTTCTGAGAGGGTCATTGATACTCTGATCCAGGCTCGTAAGCAGGTCCCTCGCCGTATTTACTATAAGGTGTGGCAGACCTATCTGGCCTGGTGTGAGAAACGAGGTTTCCCTTGGCACAAGGTTAGGGTTCCTCAAATCCTTTCATTTCTTCAGGATGGTCTGGAGAAAGCATTATCTGCCAGTTCCATTAAGGGTCAGATCTCTGCCCTTTCGGTGTTATTACATAAGAGATTAGCTAATCTTTCTGATGTTCAGTCTTTTGTTCAGTCCCTGGTTAGAATCAGGCCTATGTTTAAACCTATTGTTCCCCCTTGGAGCCTTAATCTCGGTCTTCGTGTTCTTCAGCGGGCTCCATTTGAGCCTATGAGGCCGAATTATCAAGCCATCAACTGTGCTGCATTCGCCGGGACCAATACACTTGCCTAACATTGCCTAACATCGCGGCCGCTGTCCTGAATACGCTCTCCATATTTATAAAAAAGCTGTTAAAAAGCCACACACCAAGTACGGAGCGATGAGCAGCAGACTGTTGTTAACTAACAGTCATCGATCTCACTGCTATTTGGCTTTTTCCCAACTTTATTTATACCCTGTCACTAAACACCGCCACTATACTAAAATGTTTAACCCCTATCCCGCCGCTCCCGGACCCCGCCGCAACTTTAATAAAGGGTTTAACCCCTATCCCGCTGCTCCTGGAGCCCACTGCAACTCTAATAAAGTTATTAACCCCCATCCTGCCGCTCCCGGAGCCCACCGCAACTCTAATAAAGTTATTAACCCCTATCCCTCCACTCACGGAGCCCACCACAATTTTAATAAAGGTATTAACCTCTATCCCGCTGCTCCTGGAGCCCACCGCAACTCTAATAAATGTATTAACCCCTATCCCTCCACTCCCGGAGCCCACCGCAACTTTAATAAAGGTATTAACCCCTATCCCGCCGCTCCCTAACAACCCACTAACTTTACATTAAATATTAACCCATCCCTATCTTATAATAAATTTAAACTTACCTTTCGAATTAAAATAAACTATATTAAACTATTAATGAACCTACCCTAACTAGTATACTAAAAATACATTAAACTATATTAAACTATTCATTAATCTACCCTAACTATTATACTAAAATTTACATTAAATTACATTAAACTATATTAAACTATTCATTAACCTACCCTATTATACTAAAATTACATTAAACTAACAATTACATTAACTATATTACATATTTAAACACCTAACACTACTCAAATTATTTAAATTTACTATTAAAAATTACTAAGTTACAAAAAAATAACAACTAAGTTACACAAAATAAAAAAAACACTAAGTTCCACAAAATAAAAAATACATTATCAAATATTTAAACTAATTACACCTAATCTAATAGCCCTATGGAAATAAAAAAGCCCCCCCCCCCAAATTAAAAAAAACCCCTAGCCTACACTAAACTACCAATGGCCCTTAAAAGGGCCTTTTGCGGGGCATTGCCCCAAAGAAATCATCTGTTTTACCTGTAAATAAAAATACAAATACCCAGTAAAACCCACCACCCACACAACCAACCCCCCAAATAAAAAAAATCTAAAAAAACCTAAGCTCCCCATTGCCCTGAAAAGGGCATTTGGATGGGCATTGCCCTTAAAAGGGCATTTAGCTTTTTTTCAGCCCAAAGTCCCTAACCTAAAATTAAAACCCATCCAATAAACCCTTAAAATAACCTAACACTAACCCCCGAAGATCCCCTTACAGTTTTTGAAGACCGGACATCCATCCTCAACGAAGCAGCAGAAGTCCTCAGCGAAGCCGTCAGCCAATAGAATGCGAGCTCAATCCTATTGGCTGATTGCAACAGCCAATAGGATTTTTTCCACCTTAATTCCTATTGGCTGATAGCATTCAGCCAATCGGAATGTAAGTGACGCCATCTTGGATGACGTCATTTAAAGGGAAACTTCATTCTTCAAGATTCGTTATAAGAAGAGGATGCTCATCGCCAGATGTCTTGAAGATGGAGCCTCTCCGCGCCAGATGGATGAAGATAGAAGATGCTGTCTGGATAAAGACTTCTGCCCGCTTGGAGGAAGACTTCGGCCCGCTTGGATGAAGACTTCTGATGGCTTCGCTCAAGACTTCTGCCGCTTGGATGAGGATGGATGTCTTCGAAAACTGTAAGTGGATCTTCGGGGGTTAGTGTTAGGTTTTTTTAAAGGGTTTATTGGGTAGGTTTTATTTTTAGGTTAGATAGTGCTATTAGATTAGGTGTAATTAGTTTAAATATTTGATAATTTATTTTTTATTTTGTGTAACTTAGTGTTTTTTATTTTGTGTAACTTAGTTGTTATTTTTTTGTAACAGTAATTTTTAATAGTAGATTTAAATAATTTGAGTAGGGTTAGGTGTTTAAATATGTAATATAGTTAATTTAATTTAATACGTGATAAAATCACAGTGGAGGGGGCGCAGAATGGTATACAATTCAGATGGTAGTTATTGATAACCCTAAAAGACAATTTAAAACTTAAACACAATTTAAAACTTAAACAAACTAATGTTATCTTATGAGGTGAAAAATATATCAATATAAGGTTATATAAATCCCTTTTGGAGTATACAGGAAAGAAAATGTCTCTTTTTACAAATAAGTTGATAGCTGAGCGGCGGCTGCCTCCTCTCAACCGGAGGATCCAGGCAAGAACTAGGAGAAATAAAAAACAGAGGGGTGCCTCATGTGTGGTATAGTCTGATTGAAGACATAAGAAAAAGCAACAGAATAGCCAAATGAGTACTCACATACTCCACGAGCACACTCATGTGCTGGTAGGGGCAGGCTGTAGATTTAGATGGGTGTGACAGCTCACCCTTTCAAGGATACTTCCAATACTGTAGTTCTGCAACAGGTGTAAAACAAACAGAGAGCACTATATGTGCAGACCATTAAGGATGATACATAGAAATGTGCTTTATAGTATAAAGTGGGTACTCACATACTCCCAAAGCACACCAATGTGCTGGTAGATACAGGCTGCAGATTCAGGCAGGTGTGGCAGCTCACCCAAACAAACAATCTTTTGGTATTGATGCAGTGAAAACAAAGGCAGGTTTAATGCTTCTCAGTAGCTGTGCACTTAGTAGTGATTGCAGGCATTAAACCTGCCTTTGTTTTCACTGCATCAATACCAAAAGATTGTTTGTTTGGGTGAGCTGCCACACCTGCCTGAATCTGCAGCCTGTATCTACCAGCACATTGGTGTGCTTTGGGAGTATGTGAGTACCCACTTTATACTATAAAGCACATTTCTATGTATCATCCTTAATGGTCTGCACATATAGTGCTCTCTGTTTGTTTTACACCTGTTGCAGAACTACAGTATTGGAAGTATCCTTGAAAGGGTGAGCTGTCACACCCATCTAAATCTACAGCCTGCCCCTACCAGCACATGAGTGTGCTCGTGGAGTATGTGAGTACTCATTTGGCTATTCTGTTGCTTTTTCTTATGTCTTCAATCAGACTATACCACACATGAGGCGCCCCTCTGTTTTTTATTTCTCCTAGTTAATTTAATTGTTAGTTTAATTTAATTTTAGTTTAATAGGGTAGGTTTATTAATAGTTTCATATATTTTATTTTAATTCGAAAGGTAAGTTTAAATTTATTATAAGATAGGGATGAGTTAATATTTAATGTAAAGTTAGCGGGTTGTTAGGTTAAAGGGTTAATAGCTTAATTTAGTTTATGTCGATGTGGGTTGCTGGCGGTTTGGGGGTAATAGGTTTAGTAAGTGGTAGTGATGTGGGAGGCCAGGGGTTTAGGGGTTAATAACTTTATTTAGTTGCGGTGGGCTCAGGGAGCGGCGGTATAGGGATTAATAACTTTATTTAGTTGCGGTGGGCTTGGGGAGTGGCGGTATAGGGGTTAATACATTTATTTAGTTGCGGTGGGCTTGGGGAGCAGCGGTATAGGGGTTAAAAAGATTATTTAGTTGCGGTGGGCTCGGGGAGCGGAGGGACAGGGGTTAATATATTTATTTAGTGGTGAAGGGGTCCAAGAGTGGCGCGATAGTGGTTAATAACATTATGTAGGTGGAGGCAATGTCGGGGTGGCAGATTAGGGGTTTTTAGACTCGGGGCTTATGTTAGGGTGTTAGGTGTAAACGTAACTTTTATTCTAGCATAGAAATCAATGGGTTATCTGGCAGCATCGAACATAAGCTTTCGCTGCTTTCAGACTCCCGTTGATTCCTATGGCATCCGCGGCCTCCAGGGTGGCGGATTGAATACCAGGTACGCTGGGCCAGAATAGCGTACCTGTTAGAAATTTGAAAAATGGCAAAAGTTGTCAGATATTGCCGAATTTGTATGCGGAACATCTGTAATGACGTAAGCATCGATCTGTGTCGGATTGAGACCGGCGGATCGTATGTTACGTCACAAAGTTCAACTTTTGCCCGTCTGTAGGCTTTGATAACTAGGTCAAATCAGACTCGCCACAATTACGCTGTGGAATTCCAGCGTATTTGAGGTTGACGGCTTGATAAATATCCCTCTATGCATTCTGTTGACATTAAACTTTTGCCTTAGAAGGTTTTATTCTTGTTGGCTATTTTGTCTCCTCACAGAGTTTCTGAAATTGTCTGCTTTGCAATGTGACTGCCCCTATCTGGTGTTTCACACAGATCAGTCTGTGTTAAGGACCAAGTTTGTTTTTTTTACTAAAGTTGTCTCTGATCGTAATATCAATCAGGAGATTGTTGTTTCTTATTTATGTCCTAACCCTTCCTCTCAGAAGGAGCATTTGCTACACAACCTTAATGTCATGCGTGCTTTGAAGTTCTATCTTCATGCAACCAAGGATTTTAGACAATCCTCTTCTTTGTTTGTTTTGTATGCTGGAAAGCGCAAGGGCTAGAAGGCCACTACAACTACTCTTTCCTTTTGGCTGACAAGTGTCATCCATTTTGCTTATGAGGATGCTGGGCAGCAGCCTCCTGAGAGGATTACAGCTTATTCTACCTGTGCAGTGTCCTCTTCTTGAGCTTTTAAGAATGAAGCTTCTGTAAAACAACTAGCTGGTCCTCTTTACAAACTTTTTCAAAATTCTACAAGTTTGATGTTTTTGCCTTAGCTGAGGCTTCCATTGGGAGAAAGGTGCTTTAAGCAGTGGTGCCTTCAAATTAGGGCCCGCCTGCTTTATTTTCCCTCCCGTCTAATTCTGTGTCCTTTCTAGCTTGGGTATTGAATTCCCAACAGTATTTAATGAAGCCATGGACTCTCCCTGCCTTTGGAAAGAAAACAAAATGTATGCTTACCTGATAAATTATTTTCTTTTCTGGCAGGGAGAATCCATGACCCTGCCCTGTATTTTTCAGCAGAGTTTTTTTTCCTTATCTTCTGGCACCTTTATACCCCTAGTGTTTCTCCTGTTTTTCCTTATTTCCTCGGGCTGAATGACTGGGGGAGTAGGGGAAGTGGGAGGGATATTTATAAGCTTTGGCTGGGGTGTTTTTGCCTCCTCCTGGTGGACAGGTATTGAATCCCCAACAGTAATGAATGAAATATCATGGACTCTCTGTGCCAGGAAAGAAAATAATTTATCAGGTTAACATAAATTTATTTTTTTCAGATCTTTCTTGAGCTCTCTTTCTTGTCCCTTTCCATGAAGGCATACTGAGGTAGGCTCAGGAGTATGCATTTATCTTGAGCACTGTGTGGCAGCAGTTCATGTTACATTGTTATAAAAGCAACCTGCATAGGGAACTGCAGCAGGTAGTACTGAATGTCAGAAGGGAACACAGCGCTGCCTTCACTTACTAATATTGCACATACAGTTTAAATGTCTCCTACCCAAAGACAAATGTGCTCTGTGTGTGTTCAAAAAGTCCTGTTTGTTAATCCTATCATGCCAGGACTTA
The DNA here is from genome assembly GCF_027579735.1 of Bombina bombina. NCBI lineage: Eukaryota > Metazoa > Chordata > Amphibia > Anura > Bombinatoridae > Bombina > Bombina bombina. The sequence continues at coordinate 742,814,099 of NC_069502.1, read as the reverse complement.
TTTGTCTACATCAAAACAAAGTTCCGATGTAAACAAATAAGTACAAATTTAAATCACGCAATTGTTCATGCAATCGCATGATTTCAATGATGGGATTGGGTCAGGGGGGGAGTGCTTATAACACTAGGCACGCCTTCCAGTACGCAATCCCAGCTTCTATGGCTTCAGGACAGCCAAACGACTAAGATGTTCCATGCCTTCCTAACGCCGCTAAAGCCCAGCTCAGTTAGGATAGTGTGGAAGTCCTAATAGCGGAAAGGGGTTAAACAGTGTAAAGCTATACATTAGCTTAGTTTACCATAGAGTCTTATGGGATAAGGAAGGGGTATAGTATAGCGCACGGTCAGAGCAAAAAATACTAGCAGAGTCCCTGTTGGGTTATAAAGAAAGAACAAAAGCAAACAGTGACATCATTAAAGTGCCATTTATAACTGACTACCATGCTGATCATAATAAGGAATCTAATAATCTAATAAGGAAGACTGTCAAAAAACATTGGCACCAATTAAAGGGACAGTCTACACAAGAATTTTTATTGTTTTAAAAGATAGATAATCCCTTTATTACCCATTCCCCAGTTTTGCATAACCAACACAGTTATATTTATATACTTTTAACCTCTGTGATTATCTTGCATCTAAGCCTCTGCAAACTGCCCCTTTATTTCAGTTCTTTTGCAAGACTTGCAGTTTAGCCAATCAGTGCTGGCTCCCAGGTAACTTCACATGCATGAGCACAGTGTTATCTATATGAAACACATGAACTAACACCCTCTAGTGGTGAAAAACTGTTAAAATGCATTCTGAAAAGAGGTGGCCTTCAAGGTCTAAGAAATTAGCATATGAACCTCCTAGGTTAAGCTTTCAACTAAGAATACCAAGAGAACAAAGCAAAATTGGTGATAAAAGTAAATTGGAAAATTGTTTAAAATTACATGCCCTATCTGAATCATGAAAGTTTATTTTGGACTAGACTGTCCCTTTAAAAGAAGACACTGTCATAGGAGATATAATTACTAATAATCCCAGTTTTGTTTTAAAAAAGCAGCAAATCTCAAAACTCTTTTGGCCCCTAGTGAACTGAAGAAACCTTATAAAAGAACTATGATACAGAAAGATCTAAAAGGTAACAAACTGATGCATACATGTAAAGCTTGTAGTCACAGTAACAAAATAAAAAGTATACTGATTAGCAACCTAGAAAAACCCTTTTTAATAAAGGATGTGATGATGCGCAAAGATTTTTTTTATATATATTCTGAAATGTACTTGTAATCTTTTCTACATTGGAGAAACAAAGAGAGCTGTCAGAGATAGGATTAGGGAACAACATTGAGAACGGAGCTGAAGACACTCATCTATATAAACATTTTAAAACATTTCATAAAGGCAATGTTAAGGACATTTTTTATTGGGGAATCCAGAAGGTAAAAAAAACACTGGAGGGGTGGGAACATACAAAATAAATTGCTCATAAAGGAAGCTTAATTAATTTATAAGTATACTACTCTGTTCCCAAAAGTCTTAAATTCAGAACTAGACCTATCACCTTTCCTCTTTGAATAACCTGTATTAGTTGTTTCTAGTTTGGACCGAAACATAATTCTATTCTGTAGTTTCCAATAGAAGTTATGTCACTTTATCCACTCTATTTTTGTTCACCACATTCATCTTTGCACATTACTAGAAAAAGATGCTTTATGTGAACATTTACATTAGAAGTAATTTATTATCAACACAAATTTCATACGTGTTAAACCATTGTTAAATGTATCAATTTGTATGTTAATTAATCAATGAGTCACTGGTATATAAAATTTTTCTGTTTTATAATGTTTGGTTTAATATTATGAAGAAAATTTATTTCCATATTCTCTCATAGTATTATCGATTGCAAATGTAATTATGTATACAAAGTATGCTATCTTATAATGCATTTAGATCCTCCACCTTAATTATGCAGTGTCATCTGTATTTGAGTAGCAAAGCTCAAAAGATGTATACAACAAACCAAGAATTCCACCTTGAATAAGGCTAATTAAGTTTGAACCAATAAGGACTATGTTACTCCTTTAAAAGGAAGATGAAGATATGGTCACACTTCTCTTGATAAAGCTCTCTGATAGAGCGAAACACGTTGTATGTTGTGACTATCTACCTCCTCTTATATTTTGGCTACACTCCACATGATTTTTATAACCCGGGTTATTAAGCTTTTCTTCCGATTCTACAAAATATCCACTGCCTGCGTGAATAGCACTACGTGCAGGTGAAAGCACGGATCTACTCTTACTAAGAGGTTAACATCTTTCTTCAGTGGACGCAAGCATTCCTCTTACTACAGAAGCATTGGTTTGTTGGGGCGAGAGACGAGCCCCCTGAGTGACGTCAGACGCCCAAGTCACGTGGGGTGAACCCGCGGTCGATCGACAAACCCACAGCCGACACATAATATCAACTCTGTAAAGGTACAGAAGCTAAAAGGTAACAAATACTCTTCTTGCATGTTGCACCGTCCTATTTCAGGATCACAAATAACTGTGCTGCTAAATTGTTCAACAAGCCATATGTTTGCTCCAGAGTGAAATCTTGTTAACTCCGTTACCAGTTTTGCTTTGCTGCTCACAACAAACTTTAATTTGCCATAGACACTAATTGTGGAGATTTCATACTGCAATCATTTGTCTTGTGGTTTCACGCATTTTAAAGTTAACTTTTAGCTGGTTGTATTAGTTTGATTTGCTTATGATATTGCATGCAAAATTATTTGTGTATCCTTCTGATACTGCTTATAATATATGCCTATATTATTTGAGATTGTGATTTTAAAATTCATGCAAACATTCCTGGGGACTCTTTTTTAAATTGTGCACATCAATTAGGGAGACGTCCCTATTTTTAATTTTCCATCCCTGGTTCTTATTCTTTTCTGATGCCTTTTATTTTTTAATAAATTGTATTTGAATTTTCAGTTAATGCTTATATTGATTGTTTATTTGTTTAGTACATCACACACTAGATACATATAACACATCTCTTTTTTCACTCCTGAGTTAGAACACTTAAATCCCTTCCACACCTCTGATACCTTTAGCTTTTTTAGCGCCCTTACTCTTTCCCAATTTATATAGTTTACCATAGACTTTTGTCATAAAGTGGCTGAACTACTGCATTTTAAAGCCACCTCTACAGGTTGCTTGCATAACTTTGCATTGCTATGCTTACTGGTGCAATATAACTCTGAAGACAGGTGCATATTCTGGAGCCTACTTCATTGTGCCCTCATTGAAAGAGGCCAAGTTTAAACCAAGGATACCAAGAGAAAGAGGTACATTAGATTTGCATGATTGATATCTGAACTAGAGCACAGGTGAAATAAATAGCTGATAGGCAAAGTTACATTAAAAAATAGAAAATGTTGTTTTTTTTCCAATTGTAAGTTTGTTCTCTTTGAATTATTATTATAACATTTTTTTTCATGTCCCTTTAACACCCAGAGTCTTTTTCTATTTTTTTTCACAGTTTACATACACAAACTTTTCAAACTATTGACTTTTGTTTTTGCTAACAAATTGGCCAAATTACAAGTTTTGTGGTACAGCTATACCGCTGAAAAATTGGCCTTTTTAAACGGAATGACAGGTCTCCTGTATTACAAGTTGCAGCGGTACAGCTATACCGCTAACGTTTTAGCCTGTACCGCAACTCTCTCTTCCGCACTCAAAAAATGGCTTTTGAGTGTGGAATTTTCATCTCACCTGTATTACAAGTTGTTTGGTCAGGCTATTACGCTAGCGTTATAGCTTATACTGCCGCAATACATTCCGCGATCAGAGACCAGTAGTTATGGATTTTGCAAAACAAAAATGTTTCACAAAACTCATAACAAAAATGTTACAAAGTACATTAACACCCATAAACTACACTTGTAACCCCTAAACTGCAACCCCTGCATCGCTAATACTTGATTAAACTTTTTAACCTCTAATCCACTGCCCACCCACATAGCCAACACTAAAATAAAGAACTAACCCCATAACCACCGATCCACCACATCGCCAACAATAAATAAACCTATTCAACCCTAAACCACCAGCCCCCCACATTGCAACTACTGTAATAAATGTATTAACCCCTAAACCGCTGACCCTCACATCACAACTACTCTAATAATAATGTTCAAATCAGCCAATAGGATTTAAGCAGCCAATAGGAATGCAAGGTACCCCAAATATAAAAGAGGTACCTTGCACTCAATCTTCAGTGTGCGGTGGAGATTGAATGAAGAAGAGGCTCCATGCTGGATGTCTTGCATACAAAGAGAGAAGCGCTCTGATCCTGCAGCCACATTCCTCTAAGCACACTGGGCAAGGAGTCCACGTCTGGTTTCCCCATCACCCATAGGGAGACTTCCCCAGGGTCATAATAATTTGCATACAAAGAGAGAAGCGCTCTACCAGGAACGAACAACAGCTCAGTGGCTTGTTCTATGGCGATTTACCACCCGGAAGCAGCCTCTTTTAGACCAGTGTGCTTTTCACAGAAGAAAACTTTCCTGAAGTATATCAGTCTGATCCTGCCAATTATTATGACCCTGGGGAAGTCTCCCTATGGGTGATGGGGGAAACCAGATGTGGACTCCTTGCCCAGTGTGCTTAGAGGAATGTGGCTGCACCTCACTGACGAGGCCCATAGGAGGCCGAAACGATCGTCTGGGGTTGTCATGTTCCTTGTTCAGAGGAGAATTGCCTGGTTTTTCGGGGCTGGACTGACCTTACTTGGCAGGATCAGACTGATATACTTCAGGAAAGTTTTCTTCTGTGAAAAGCACACTGGTCTAAAAGAGGCTGCTTCCGGGTGGTAAATCGCCATAGAACAAGCCACTGAGCTGTTGTTCGTTCCTGGTAGAGCGCTTCTCTCTTCGTATGCAAATTATTATGACCCTGGGGAAGTCTCCCTATGGGTGATGGGGGAAACCAGACGTGGACTCCTTGCCCAGTGTGCTTAGAGGAATGTGGCTGCACCTCACTGACGAGGCCCATAGGAGGCCGAAACGATCGTCTGGGGTTGTCATGTTCCTTGTTCAGAGGAGAATTGCCTGGTATTTCGGGGCTGGACTGACCTTACTTGGCAGGATCAGACTGATATATTTCAGGAAAGTTTTCTTCTGTGAAAAGCACACTGGTATAAAAGAGGCTGCTTCCGGGTGGTAAATCGCCATAGAACAAGCCACTGAGCTGTTGTTTGTTCCTGGTAGAGCGCTTCTCTTTTCGTATGCAAATTATTATGACCCTGGGGAAGTCTCCCTATGGGTGATGGGGGAAACCAGATGTAGACTCCTTGCCCAGTGTGCTTAGAGGAATGTGGCTGCACCTCACTGACGAGGCCCATAGGAGGGCGAAACAATCGTCTGGGGTTGTCATGTTCCTTGTTCAGAGGAGAATTGCCTGGTATTTCGGGGCTGGACTGACCTTACTTGGTAGGATCAGACTGATATACTTCAGGAAAGTTTTCTTCTGTGAAAAGCACACTGGTCTAAAAGAGGCTGCTTCCGGGTGGTAAATCACCATAGAACAAGCTACTGAGCTGTTGTTTGTTCCTGGTAGAGTGCTTCTCTCTTCGTATGCAAATTATTATGACCCTGGGGAAGTCTCCCTATGGGTGATGGGGGAAACCAGACATGGACTCCTTGCCCAGTGTGCTTAGAGGAATGTGGCTGCACCTCACTGACGAGGCCCATAGGAGGCCGAAACGTTCGTCTGGGGTTGTCATGTTCCTTGTTCAGAGGAGAATTGCCTGGTATTTCTGGGCTGGACTGACCTTACTTGGCAGGATCAGACTGATATACTTCAGGAAAGTTTTCTTCTGTGAAAAGCACACTTGTTTAAAAGAGGCTGCTTCCGGGTTGTAAATCGACATAGAACAAGCCACTGAGCTGTTGTTCGTTCCTGGTAGAGCGCTTCTCTCTTCGTATGCAAATTATTATGACCCTGGGGAAGTCTCCCTATGGGTGATGGGGGAAACCAGACGTGGACTCCTTGCCCAGTGTGCTTAGAGGAATGTGGCTGCACCTCACTGACGAGGCCCATAGGAGGCCGAAACGATCGTCTGGGGTTGTCATGTTCCTTGTTCTGAGGAGAATTGCCTTTTATTTCGGGGCTGGACTGACCTTACTTGGCAGGATCAGACTGATATACTTCAGGAAAGTTTTCTTCTGTGAAAAGCACACTGGTCTAAAAGAGGCTGCTTCCGGGTGGTAAATCGCCATAGAACAAGCCACTGAGCTGTTGTTCGTTCCTGGTAGAGCGCTTCTCTTTTCGTATGCAAATTTCCTTGCTGGATGTCGTCATCGCCGCCAGTTCTTCTCAGCTCAGTGCCGCCACAGCTCTACGCCAGGATGAAGATAGAAGATACCCCTGTGATGGATGAAGATGTTGCAGCCTCGATGAAGACTTGTTGCTGCCTGGATGAAGTTGGATGTCCAGACTCCAGGAACTGTGAGTACATTTTTTTGGGATAGTGTTATAGTTTTGTTTTTGTTTTCTTGGGGGGTGTTTTTTTTTTAGATTAGGGCTTTTTTTATTTTTTAATGGGTTCTAAAGAGCTGATTGCCCTTTTAAGAGGAATGCCCATACAAATGCCCCTTTTAGAGTTAGTTTTTTTTTATTTTGGGGGGTTGGTTGGGTGGGGGGTTTTACTGTTAGGGGGTACTTTGTAAAAAAAATTATGTAAAAGAGCTGTTTAACTTAGGGATACTCAGTGGGTTTCATCTTTTCTTTTTCTCTTTTTTCTTGCTTCAAGACTTATTTGTCTTATGTTCTATGTTGTCTATGTCTTATGTTAAAAATTTTGGGATACCCATTTTTATATGAAATTAAAGAATGTTTGTTTAAAGGGACATTAAACCCACATTTTGTCTTTCATGATTTAGAATGAGAATACAATTTTAACCCCTTAATGACCACAGCACTTTTCCATTTTCTGTCCGTTTGGGACCAAGGCTATTTTTACATTTTTGCGGTGTTTGTGTTTAGCTGTAATTTCCCTCTTACTCATTTACTGTACCCACACATATTATATACCGTTTTTCTCGCCATTAAATTAACTTTCTAAAAATACCATTATTTTCATCATATCTTATAATTTACTATAAAAAAAATTATAAAATATGAGGAAAAAATGGAAAAAAACACACTTTTTTTAACTTTGACCCCCAAAATCTGTTACACATCTACAACCACCAAAAAAAAAACATGCTAAATAGTTTCTAAATTTTGTCCTGAGTTTAGAAATACCTAATATTTACATGTTCTTTGCTTTTTTTGAAAGCTATAGGGCCATAAATACAAGTAGCATTTTGCTATTTCCAAACTACTTTTTTTCAAAATTAGCGCTAGTTACATTGGAACACTAATATCTTTCAGGAATCCCTGAATATCTATTGACATGTATATATTTTTTTTTAGAAGACATCCCAAAGTATTAATCTAGGCCAATTTTGGTATATTTCATGCCACCATTTCACCGCCAAATGCGATCAAATACAAAATATCGTTCACTTTTTCACAAATTTTTTCACAAACTTTCGGTTTCTCACTGAAATTATTTACAAACAGATTGTGCAATTATGGCACAAATGGTTGTAAATGCTTCTCTGGGATCCCCTTTGTTCAGAAATAGCAGACATATATGGCTTTGGCATTGCTTTTTGGTAATTAGAAGGCCGCTAAATGCCGCTGCGCACCACACGTGTATTATGCCCAGCAGTGCAGGGGTTAATTAGGGAGCTTGTAGGGAGCTTGTATGGTTAATTTTAGCTTTAGTGTAGTGTAGTAGACAACCCAAAGTAATGATCTAGGCCCATTTTGGTATATTTCATGCCACCATTTCACCGCCAAATGCTAACAACTAAAAAAAAAAACGTTAAATTTTTCACAATTTTAGGATTCTCACTGAAATCATTTACAAACAGCTTGTGCAATTATGGCACAAATGGTTGTAAATGCTTCTCTGGGATCCCCTTTGTTCAGAAATAGCAGATATATATGACTTTGGTGTTGCTTTCTGGTAATTAGAAGGCCGCAAAATGCTGCTGCGCATCACACGTGTATTATGGCTAGCAGTGAAGGGGTTAATTAGGAAGTTTGTAGGGAGCTTGCAGGGTTAATTTTAGCTTTAGTGTAGAGATCAGCCTCCCACCTGACACATCAGACCCCCTGATCCCTCCCAAACAGCTCCCTTCCCTCCCCCACCCCACAATTGTCCCCGCCATCTTAAGTACTGGCAGAAAGTCTGCCAGTACTAAAATAAAAGCTTTTTGGGGGGTATAGGTTTTTTTTTTTTTAAAAATAATAATTATTCTGCTGTATAGGACCCCCCTTAGCCTCCAACCTCCCTGATCCCCCCCAAAACAGCTTTGTAACCTTCCCTATCTGCCTTATTGGGGCCATCTTGGGTACTGGCAGCTGTCTGCCAGTACCCAGCTTATACAAAAAAGTGCTTTTTTTTCTTAAGTTTTTTTTTTTCTGTAGTGTAGCTTCCCCAAACCCCCCCCCACCACCACCACAAACCCCAACCACCTCATTGATTGTTTTTTTTCTTCAGTTATTTTAAACTGATTGCACCTTTTTCTGTAGTGTAGCGGTTCCCACCCGCTCCCTCCCCGTGCACGCGCCCGCCCCCGCCCTCCCGTGCACGCGCGCGCGTCCGTGCGCGCCCCCGGGCATCCCCGCCCACGATCCCGCCCCCCTCCACATCTCCAGGGCCATCGATGGCCGCCACCCGCCTCCCGGTAATGCTCCCACCCACCAACGAAGGAAGCCACCGATCTCCGGTGCAGAGAGGGCCACAGAGTGGCTCTCTCTGCACCGGATGGCTTCAAAAGGTTATTGCAGGATGCCTCCATATCGAGGCATCACTGCAATAACCGGAAAGCAGCTGGAAGCAAACAGGATCGCTTCCAGCTGCTTTCCACACCGAGGACGTGCAGGGTACGTCCTCAGGCATTAACTGCCTTTTTTTTGAGGACGTACCCTGCACGTCCTCGGTCGTTAAGGGGTTAAACAACTTTCCAATTTACTTCTATTATCTATGTTGCATTATTCTCTTGATATCCTTTGCAGAAAAGCATATCTGGATAGGCTTAGTGGTTGCTGGTTGGTGGCTGCACATAGATGCCTCGTGTGATTGGCTCATCCATGTGCATTGCTATTCCTTCAGCAAAGGATATCTAAAGAATGAAGCAAATGAGATAATAGAAGTAAATTGGAATGTTGTTTAAAATTGTATTCACTACCTGAATCATGAAAGATAAAATATTGGTTTAGTGTCCCTTTAATGTGTTGTATTAAGTAATTTGGTGTATTAAATGTTATGATATAAAACGTTATTATATAACATTTTTAAATAACCTTCATATTAGCCACATATATTATTTCTATTTTTATTCCTGAGTCTTAATTATACATTAATTAAATTTGTTGGATATATGCTTTAGCTGTGTTTCTTTGTGTTTACAGTAGCGCAAATAGGTTTCTTTTTTACCTTGTGTTTAACTTAGGGCAATGCCCTACAAATAGCCATTTTAAGGGTTATTGGTAGTGTATGGTTAGATTAGGGGGTGTTTTTATTTTGGGGTGGCTTTTTTGTTTTAATAGGGGTATAAGATTAGGTTTAATTTTAATTATTTTGGATAATTTCGTTTATTATTTTTTGTAATCTTAGATTTTTTTATTTTTCGTAATTTTAGTGTTTGTTTTTTGTAATGTTAGTTTTGTTTTATTTTTTCATAATGTTAGGATTTTTTAATTTTGTAACTTAAAATAGTTATGTTAGGTTTATTTATAGTTTAAGCTTAGATTTTTTGTTATTTCACGGGTAAGTTTTTATTTATTTTAAGATAGTTATATTGTAACTTTAATTTAACCCCTTAATGACCACAATGTACCCTGTATGTCACTGGTCATTAAGGGTTTTTTTCAGGACATAATAGCACAAGTCTAGCAAGAACATGCTATTAATGCCCTCCCTCCAGCAGGATTTGTGGAATAGAGCAGTCTCAACGCTGGTGGCAAGACCGCGCTATAAAACAATCAAGTCCCCAAAAAAGGCCAGTGACCTACAGGGTACGTCGCTGGTCCTTAAGGGGTTAAACTTGGGAGGGTGTTAGGTTTAGGGATTCATAATTTAATTAAGTGTGTCCCGATGTGTGGAGCTGGCAGTTTAGGGGTTAATAGGTTCAGTTTAGTAGTTGCAATGTAGGGGATCACGGTTTAGGGGTTAATAGGTTTATTTAGGTGTTAGTGATGAGGAGGCAATGTCGTGTGGTGGCGGTTTAGCGGTATTTAGAGTAGGGATTTATGTTTGGGTGTTAGCTTTTTACATAACCTTCTTGTCCCCTTAGACATCAATGGGGATTGCATTATAGCGGTTGCTATTTCCCGATCGCAGGTGTTAGTTTTTCCATTGATGTCTATGGGGGAAAACGTGCACAAGCACGTCAGGTCAGGCCTTGGCTTTTGTGCAGTATAGAGCTTAACGCACCATACCGCACAACAAAATAAGATTTTTGTGTAACTTGTAATGGCAGCGCTATGGAAAGGGCTGTACCGCCAAATTTTTAGCAATATTTACGCAGCGGGTTTAGCGCACAACTTTTAATCTTGATGATTGTATCTAACTGTGTAAACCCAGGAAGTGATGACTAAGAAGTCAGAAAATTTCTGCTTTATAATTGCGTTTCAACAATTAAAATATTGACCTTGGTTATATTTACATAAGTTAATAATACATTATTACAAAAGTCAGCATTCATTTGTATTGTAGAATGATTATTGTGGGGGATCTACATACTATATTACTTATTGTACCAAACTGATCTGGGATTGGGATTTAATTTTTTAGTTGTCATGAATTTGCTTCCCAATTACTTGTTAATTGTTTTTCTTTTCATCTGTATAAACCCTCCTCTGCTCTGTGCTTGCCAGTCTTTCATGTATATGCATGTTTAAATAGATGCAGTAAACATTGCTTTTATATTTCATCACATTAAAATAATAAGCTTAGTTTTTACCGCAACATAAGTTTTTTTTGCTAGAATTTACTATTATTTAGAGGGTCATGAACCCATTTTTAGATAGAGCATACCATTTTAAACTCTCCAATTTACTTAAAGCAGCAAATTTTCTTCATTCTCTTGGTATACTTTGTTGAAGAAGCAGCAATTCACTATTTTCCTATATAAATTCAAAATTCAATTCATGTAGTTTGTTTTGTCGTTGGGATCATGGATTTCCAAAAACTCACACTTGTACTCAATCATTTTATGACATAATAACCGTCCAAATTCCTGGATAGCTTTTTCTCTGGCCATACATAATTGCAAAAGTCAGGCCTTGGCTTTTGTGCAGTATAGAGCTTAACGCACCATACCGCACAACAAAATAAGATTTTTGTGTAACTTGTAATGGCAGCGCTATGGAAAGGGCTGTACCGCCAAATTTTTAGCAATATTTACGCAGCGGGTTTAGCGCACAACTTTTAATCTTGATGATTGTATCTAACTGTGTAAACCCAGGAAGTGATGACTAAGAAGTCAGAAAATTTCTGCTTTATAATTGCGTTTCAACAATTAAAATATTGACCTTGGTTATATTTACATAAGTTAATAATACATTATTACAAAAGTCAGCATTCATTTGTATTGTAGAATGATTATTGTGGGGGATCTACATACTATATTACTTATTGTACCAAACTGATCTGGGATTGGGATTTAATTTTTTAGTTGTCATGAATTTGCTTCCCAATTACTTGTTAATTGTTTTTCTTTTCATCTGTATAAACCCTCCTCTGCTCTGTGCTTGCCAGTCTTTCATGTATATGCATGTTTAAATAGATGCAGTAAACATTGCTTTTATATTTCATCACATTAAAATAATAAGCTTAGTTTTTACCGCAACATAAGTTTTTTTTGCTAGAATTTACTATTATTTAGAGGGTCATGAACCCATTTTTAGATAGAGCATACCATTTTAAACTCTCCAATTTACTTAAAGCAGCAAATTTTCTTCATTCTCTTGGTATACTTTGTTGAAGAAGCAGCAATTCACTATTTTCCTATATAAATTCAAAATTCAATTCATGTAGTTTGTTTTGTCGTTGGGATCATGGATTTCCAAAAACTCACACTTGTACTCAATCATTTTATGACATAATAACCGTCCAAATTCCTGGATAATAGAATATAAAGGAGGGAAAGACAATAGGAGTTTCGTGATGGTGAGAAGCATTGTATGCAAAAAGAGACAATTTTTTAATCAGTGTTTCCAACCTTGATTCTTGAAATACTTGGATTTTGTCTAATACTAGCTACTAAAGGTTCAATAGATAAGGCAAATAATAATAGGGAGTGTGGTCATCCCTGCCTCGTGCCATTGTAAATAGTAATTATCTGAGTGGTATCCTGCTATTTTAGTTTATGCTGGGGTGAAATATATTGCTAAAATGGCCTTGATAAAGTTGCCTTCTGTGCCAATAGTATACAAGACTTCGAAAAGATAATTCCAATTTTCTCTGGCCATACATAATTGCAAAAGTCAGCATTCATTTGTATTGTAGAATGATTATTGTGGGGGGAAAATCGACATAATATAATTTTATTTATTGACAATTTTTTAATCAGTGTTTCCAACCTTGATTCTTGAAATACTTGGATTTTGTCTAATACTAGCTACTAAAGGTTCAATAGATAAGGCAAATAATAATAGGGAGTGTGGTCATCCCTGCCTCGTGCCATTGTAAATAGTAATTATCTGAGTGGTATCCTGCTATTTTAGTTTATGCTGGGGTGAAATATATTGCTAAAATGGCCTTGATAAAGTTGCCTTCTGTGCCAATAGTATACAAGACTTCGAAAAGATAATTCCAATTTTCTCTGGCAATACATAATTGCAAAAGTCAGCATTCATATGTATTGTAGAATGATTATTGTGGGGGAAAAATCGACATAATATAATATTATTTATTGGTCCAAACTGATCTGGCATTGAGATTTAATTTTTAGTTGTCATGAAATTGCTTCCCAATTACTTGTTAATTGTTTTTCTTTTCATTTGTATAAAACCTCCCCTGCTCTGTGCTTGCCAGTCTTTCATGCCTGAGCATGTTTTAGTAGATGCAGTAAACATAGCTTTTATATTTCATCACATTGAAATAATAAGCTTCGATTTTGCCTCAACATACGTTTTTGTTGCTAGAATTCACTACTATTTAAAGAGTCATGAAACCAATTTTCTTTTTTCTTTCGTGATTCAGATAGAGCATATAAGTTTAAACAACTCTCCAATTTACTTAAATTATTAAATTTGCTTCATTCTCTTGATATACTTTGTTGAAAGAGCAGCAATTCACTATTTTCCTATTTAAATTCAAAATTCAATTCATGTAGTTGGTTTTGTCTTTGGGAATATGGATTTCCAAAAACTCACACTTTTTTTTTTTTTTTTTTATTGGGTAAAGCAAAAATATCGTAACAATACAAAGAAAAACAATACAGATAACAATATAGGATGTTTCAAAATACATCTTTTAGTATCAGAGGAATAACCCAAATATTTTATGGTTTAAATTTGTGTGCATATAAGGAAGTAAAAAAAAAGAGAAAGGGAAGGGTGGGTAGGGTGAAGAGGGGAAGGGAAGGATAGTTAAGGTATACACAATAAGGGAATAAGAGGGGGGAAAAGGAGAGAAAAAAGAAACCCATACAGACTTTCCACATATATTGGAGTAGATACCATTTTAATAAATATATTAATGACCATAAATGTAAAACATCCTAAGAGAGGGTTAAAGGAAATCACATGTCAGGTTGTTATCATATAATCTCTGCTCCCATAGGAACATGATGTCAGCTATAAAATCACGTCTACCCATGAAACAATAGTGCATTTTCTCAAGAGTGAGAACATGGTCTACCTCGGAGATCCAATGATTGAGGGTAGGGATCTGTTGTGTTTTCCACAAACGTGGAATTAGTCTTTTGGCACATGCTAACATGATATGTAAAAGTTTCATGCGATAGGTACATCTTAAGCGTGGATATTGATTAAGGAGAATAATGTTTGGATTAAGGGAGATATTGGTACTTAAAGCTCGGTTTATATCATGCTTTATTTGAGTCCAGTAATTGGTAATATGAGGGCATGACCACCAAATATGGGTAAAAGTACTCAAATCACCACATCTTCTCCAGCAGCTAGAGGAAGCATTAGAATAAATAGCATGTAATTTCTGAGGCATGAGATACCACCGAGCGAGTATTTTGCAGTTGAGTTCGGATAGGGACAGGGAAATAGAGGAATGGGTCAGCTTAAAGCATCGTTTCCAGTCCTCATCAGCTAAGTTTAATATTAATTCTGTATTCCACTTCCTCAGAAATGTGGATTTGAACACAGGAAAGGAGTCTCTGAGCATTTTATATATCGTCGATATATGTGCTTTCTGGGTATTGAAATTGGTGCATATAGTTTCAAAAGGCGTAAGGGGTCTCAGAATGTTCTGCTTATATGGGCAAGTGTTGACTGCATGTCTGATTTGTAGATATGAATACCAATTATTGAACGGGGACCCTAATTCCTCTTTCAGGGAGTTTCTATCCTTAACCATGCCTGAGTCAGTTATTAAAAATATTGGAAGATTTTAGAACTGTTCTATTGTATTTACGTGGGTAAAGGAGTGATGTTGTAGGAAGAGATGATTGTTCAGCAGTGGGTTAATGGAGATATTGGAGTAGATATACCCTCCATGTGAGAAATAACATTATCCCAGACTTTGAGTGTAGCTTTAATGTATTTAATGCTTAATAGAGTCTGTGATCTGGCTGATTTGGGAAGCCAATTAATATCTCTCATGTATGTAGTGTTAGACAGAAAGGCTTCTATCTGTATCCAAAGATTGGAAGGACATGCATGGTTCCACGCTATTATTCTAGCCAAATGTGCTGCTCTATAATAATTCGTTATATTGGGAACATTAAGACCTCCGTCTTCTTTACTGAGATACAATGTATTTTGGGGGATTCTTGATTTTTTGAAGGACCAAATAAAGGAGTTAATTATTTTTTGTTGAGTTCTAAGGTAAGAGGAAGGGAGAGCCATTGGTAAAGTTTGATTGTGCTCATTAATTTTATAACATAATAACCGTCCAAATTTCTGGATAATAGAAAATAAAGGAGAGAAAAACAATCAGGGTTTTGTGATGGTGATGAATGCATTGTATGCAAAAAATATACTATTTATAATCAGTGTTTCCAACCTTGATTTCTGAAATATCTGGACTTTGTCTAATACTAGCTACTAAAGGTTTAATAGATAAGGCAAATAATAATAGGGAGAGAGGTCACCCCCACCTTGTGCCTTTGTTAAAAGTAATTATGTGAGTGGTATCCTGCTATTTTAGTGTATGCTGTGGGGGTGAAATATATTGCTAAAATGGCCTTGATAAAGTTGCCTTCAGTGCCAATAGTATGCAAGACTTCGAAAAGATAATCCCAATTTACTCTGGCAATACATAATTGCAAAAGTCAGCATTCATTTGTATTGTAGAATTATTATTGTGGGGAAAAATCTACATAATATAATATTACTCATTGTACCAAACTGATCTGACATTGAGATTTAATTTTTAGTTGTCATGAATTTTCTTCCAAATTACTTGTTAATTGTTTTTCTTTTTATCTGTATAAAACCTCCCCAGCTCTGTGCTTGCCAGTCTTTCATGTCTGTGCATGTTTTAGTAGATGCAGTATACATTGCTTTTATATTTCATCATCACATTAAAATAATAAGCTTAGTTTTTGCTGCAACATACATTTTTGTTCTTAGATATAGTTGATACATCAATCTCATTAGATATATAAAGAAAAGAAAAAAAAAGAAAAAGCTAATAGCATAACGAGATTAGCTTTGCATTGTGCTAGTTCGATGTTTGACCTAGAATTACTACCAAGAATTTTTCTGTATCAAATATTATTTGAGCAAATATAATTATCGACTAGTGTCTTCTAACCATGTTCAAACTAATCCTATTATACAGACGGGATTGGGCCCCAGGAGGGGGGGAGGTACGTGGCCGGAAAATAAGAGGGAGAAAGGAGGGAAAGAGAAAATAATAAGAAAAAAAAACAAAAAAAACAGGAGGGGTTTTTCAATTAGTTATCTAAATTAATTCTGTAACTTCTGATGAAATCTAACCACTTGCATTCAAATCTATCTTGATGACTTATTCCATTATTAGAACTATCAAGCTGTTCTAGTATATATTGAGAGTGTAGTAGGTAGGTTAGATTATTAATTGTTGGTGCTCTATTGGATTTCCAATTTTTCAAGATGAGGTATCTCCCCCCCAGAATTACAGTATTTATTAGCTCAATGTTAGGGACAAATTCCACAAGATCGCTCCGATCTACTAGAAAGATAGCATGTTGTAGTTCTAAAACTATCTGGATATTGAGTACTCTGTTCAACCAGAATTGGATTTTTCGCCAGAAGTGCTGGATCTTTGGACATCGCCAGATCATGTGGGCCAGGTCGGCATCAGAAGAACTGCATCGAGGGCACAGGTGAAATGAGTTCCCAAGCCATCTATTTAGGTTGGCCGGGGTTATGTGAATGAGGTTTATAAGTTTGAAATGTGATTCTCGCCATGACGCCGATAGAGTAGCGTGTTCCACCAATACTATGCTGTGTTTAATTTTATCAAGATCTAGAGTTTGAATGTCTCTGCTCCATTTTGAGTGAATATCTAAGAGATTCGCTTCTCCAGCCTCGAGAAGCACCATCCTATACCAATAACTAATTGCATGCTTGCCTGCCTTAAACAGAGCAAGACCCATTTTGATACCCGGATGTAGGTGGTCTCTAGCTGAGTCTTTAGTGATCTCAGTGTACCAATGCCGCACTTGTAAGTCGGCATAAAAGTCAGTGTTTTTAAGTCGATAGCAATTTTTTAAAGTTGCGAAAGTGTGTACCCCAGTAGTTTCTGGATCCCTAAATTGTACTAAGTGTTTCAGACCCAGTCTGAACCATCTACTGAATAATTTGTTCCTGATGCCTGGGGTGAAGCACGGATTCCCTACGATGGGTACATATTCTGAAATTTGTGGGGTGTCCTTCATACACGTCCTAATGAATTGCCATGCTTTAATAGTGTGCATTATTGTAGGTTTCGTTTTAACCTTGTGTGGTAAATCCTTAATAGGGCAGTGTAGCAAAGCCACTAGGTTAAATGGAGTGACTAGATTTTGCTCAATTTCATAAGAAGCAACAAATGACCCACCAGTGAGCCAATCCATGGCGACCTTGGCCAAACATAATTTATTGTAGATCAAAAAACTAGGAAGTGCTAGACCTCCACTTTGTCTAGGAAGCGAGAGTTTCTGTAGGGTAATGCGTTTCTTGCCCGTACCCCAAATAAACAACCTGATGGAACTGTCCAAGCGTTTGAGATCTGAATTTGTTATAGGAATTGGGATATTTTGCATTGTGTAAAGTAATTTAGGTAATATAATCATTTTAATCAAATTGATTTTTGCCGTCAGTGATAGAGGTAGCTTTGCCCAGTTTTTAAGATCTAATTGAATTTTATTTAATAATGGGGAGTAATTCAGCAGATACCATTCCGCCGGGTTTGTACTAATTTTAATTCCTAAGTATGTAATATATTGATCTGCCACCTTGAAAGGTGGAGTATAGTCTGTACCCATAGGTCTAGTTATCCATAACAAGTCAGATTTGGAGATGTTTATTTTATAGCCTGAGAATGTGCCGAATTTGGCAATTATATCTATAATTGTTGGGATCTCTGATTGTGGCTTATTGAGAAAAAGTAGCAAATCATCCGCGTATAGAAGTAGTTTAAGATATTTGTCTCCCAAAGGGATTCCTTGTAAATATTGTTTCAACATCAATGCCAAAGGTTCAATTGCTAAATTGAACAATAGAGGTGAGATTGGACAACCTTGTCTCGTTCCTGTCAAAATCTCAAAGGTTTCTGTGGGAGAACCATTGACCAGGAGTACTGAAGAGGCCTTCGCATATAGAGCATGGATACATTTAGGAAAATGGTCCCTAAAGCCGAATTGTTCCATAGTAAAGAATAAGTGGTCCCAAATAATTGAGTCGAATGCTTTTTGTGCGTCGACTGACAAAATCGCTGTTTCCTCACAGTTGTGTGCCTTTTCCATATGATAAAAGTCTAATAATAATAGAATTTTCCGAATACTGGCGGCTGGGTTCCTATTCAACATGAAGCCGACCTGATCCGCATGAATCAGCGAGCCAAGAATTCGTTTAAGTCTGTTAGATAGAATGGTTGTGAATATTTTATAGTCTGTGTTGAGTAGTGAGATAGGGCGATATGAGTCAATAAGTTCTGGATCTTTGTTCTTTTTTGGAATTAAAATAATTTTAGATGCTGCAAAGTATGCTGAGGGCACCTTACCATTACACAAATAGTCATTGAATAAATTAACCAATGGGATGTTTATCTCCTCTTTAAGGATCTTGTAGAATTCTGACGGGAGCATATCGGGGCCAGCTGCTTTATCCGAACTGAGTTTATCAATGGCTTGCGTTACCTCTATAGCTGTTATGGGTGTGTTAAGTTCCTCTGCCTCGTCTAGAGATAGCCTTGGGAGTGAGATTTTTTCCCAGAAACATTTTTTATTCTGTGTGTGAATCTGAGGGGCTGCATATAGTTTTTTAAAAAAATTAGCAAAACCATTCTTGATTGCCTCTGTCTCAGTAACTCTTATCCCATCTACCACAATAGCCTTAATTGGTTTAGGCGCTGTATGTAATTTCACCTGGTTTGCTAGGAGCTTACCTATTTTACTACCATATCTATAGTAACTGGTTCTTTGACGCTGGTCTTGCTTTATGGTCTGTTGAAGGTTGAATGCCTCCCACTCCTGTTTTGCTTTGATATACTTGTGCCAATTAGTATCATTAGGTGTCATTATATAGGTGTTATAAGAGTTGCTGAGGCAGTTAGACAGCTGAGTCTCCCTTGAGCGTAAATTTGCTCTAAGTTTGCAGGTATATTGCTTAATTTCTCCCCTGATCACTGCTTTGGCTGCTTCCCAAAATGTTTCTGGTTTAGAACTGTGTGAAAGATTTTGTGTCCTATATTCACTCCATCTTTCAGAGATAAATTTGTTAAATGCTGGGATTTTATATAAATAACGAGGGAAAGTGTACCCTCTGCTTGGCTCATATTTACTGTTATCTAGGCCAATCTCCAAAGAAATAGGAGCATGGTCTGAGATAGTGAATTCGCTAATTTGCGATTTAACCACTGAGCCAAGAAGTCTATCTGACCCAAGAAAGTAGTCGATACGTGAGAATGATTTGAACTGTTTTGATTCATATGTGAACGCACGATTATTTGGAAATATGTGCCGCCATATATCCCTAATCTTAAGTGCTCGACAAAATGATCTAAGAATTCTTGTTGCTTTTTGGGATACTTTGACACTTGTTTGTTTTGTGGTCTGTAATCTATCAATGCTATTAAAAACCATATTGAAATCTCCAGCAACTATCAGAGTAGTATCGACATAGTGCGAGAGTTTAGTCCTCAAGGTTTCCCAGAAAGTTTTATCCACAATATTTGGCCCATATACATTACAAATAGTATAAATGTGAAAACCCATCTTTATTTTTATAATAATAAAATGCTCATTAGGGTCTAGTTCCTGTGCTATAATTTTTAGATCTGTCCCTTTTTTAACAAGAATTGCTACCCCCCTTTTACGTGATGCGCAGGGAGTGAATATCACTACCTGCAGCCAATTAACCTGTAATTTTCTATGTTCCCTTTCTGTAAGGTGAGTTTCCTGTAATAAACTTAGATCCGCTTTCTGTTTTTTAATGTAGTTTAGAATTCTCTTTCTTTTTATCGGGCTAGTGATGCCCCCAACATTCCAAGATATAACCTTCAACTGTGGTATTTTACTTTAGGCGAGAATAATTGGGAAACGTCAGACGCCACTGAAAAAAAAAAAAAAAAAAAAAGGGAAAGGGGAGAAGAAATAAGTGAATGAGAGAGGGGACCCTCCACCGGCCATCCCCCTCCCCCACCCCCGTATGCCATTACCCAACATGTTGTTAACCTTAACTTAGTCACATCCTTATCTAATATAAACTTATATTTAAGTTCCATCAGCATAATTCTTGTCTGATGCGTTACACCCAAAAAAACATGATAAAAGGGAAATATGTGAAAATAACAAATAAAAAGCACCCATATACCCTCGAGTCATTGCCAGCTAGTAGTAATATATGTTAAGACACGGGTCATGGAACCTAAAGCCCTATTCCTTAGCAACGGCCCGTTGGTCGATTTTATGTTTATCTATAAAAGTCTTGGCCTCCTGAGGCGTATCTAATAAAATTAACTCATTATCCACATAGAGTTTAATTCTAGCTGGGTATAGTAGCCTGGCCGAGAGTCCACCATTAATAAGCATGGTGCAGTAGGGTGCCATGGCTTTTCGTTTGCTAGCTGTCTGAAAAGAAAAGTCCTGAAACAGCAGGATTCTATTTTGGTCTATTTCTAGCTGCTGTAATTTCCTGTAGGCTCTAAGAATAGCAATCTTGTCTTGAAAATTAAGATATTTCACAACTATGGGACGTTTCTGTGTCGTGTTGACTGATGAGCTTTTTACATTGCCAACTCTGTGTGCCCTTTCTACCTGAATGTTTTGCTTTTGTATTCCAAGTACTTTTGGCAGTGTTGTATCAGCAAAATGAATTAGATCTTGATAGCTAGAGGTTTCTGGTAAACCAATAATTCTCAAATTATTGCGGCGCGATCTATCTTCTAGATCTTCAATTTTATCACTGAGATAGTTTAGTTTACTATTATGTTGTTGAATTATTTGCTCTGATTTAAACGTGGTAGAATATTATTAACAATTTGTTGAATATTTTGAGGTAAAGATTTATATTTTGTGAAAAGCTGCCTCCTCTATATTTGAATACCTTATATCTTAGTATCACTACTGCCTATGCTTAGAAGGTCCAAGAGTGGCCTTTTGAGTGATACAGAAACTTTACATTTTTTGTTTCCATGTTATTTAATTGTTGACTATGATTATTTAACGCATAGATTGCGCTTCTTTAATTATCCTTTATGTATGTTATGTAATTGAAACTGTACGTTTTGGATTTACTAATGTTGTACTTGTCTATTTTTTCTTGAAAAATTCAATAAATATTAAAGTTAAAAAAAAAACATACATTTTTGTTGCTAGAATTTACTATTATTTAACGGGTCATGAACCCAATTTTCTTTTACCTTTCATGATTCAGATAGAGCCTACAATTTTAAACAGCTCTCCATTTAACTTAAATTATTAAATTTGCTTCATTCTCTTGATATCCTTTGTTGAAGGAGCAGCAATTCACTATTTTCCTATTTAAACAGAAAATTCAATTCATGTAGTTTGTTTTGTCTTTGGGAATATGGATTTCCAAAAACTCACACTTGTGCTCATTAATTTTATAACATGATAACTGTCCAAATTTATAGAATATAAAGGAGAGAAAAACAATCAGGGTTTTGTGATGGTGGTGAATGCATTGTATGCAAAAAAAGATACAATTTAAAATCAGTGTTTCCAACCTTGATTCCTGAAATATCTGGACTTTGTCTAATACTAGCTACTAAAGGTTCAATAGATAAGGCAAATAATAATAGGGAGAGCGGTCACCCCTGCCTTGTGCCATTGTTAAAAGTAATTATGTGAGTGGTATCCTGCTATTTTAATGTATGCTGTGGGGGTGGAATATATTACTAAAATGGCCTTGATAAAGTTGCCTTCAATGCCAATAGTATGCAAGACCAAAAAAATAATTCCAATTTACTCTGGCAATTACAAAACAAATGAAAATTCTATGGAAATCAAGGTTCTAAATTATAAATATAATACTTAGGAAACAAAGGTTTTATAATACAAAGAAGGTTTTATGCCAGTCGAGGCTGGGATGTGGTCAGGTTTGTGTGTCTGTGTGTGTATATATATATATATATATATATAAATGTAAAGCATAGGAACAGGCCCATTTTTAGTTCAGAACCTGGCTTAGGCTTGCTTATTGGTGGCTAAATGTCAGCCACCAATAAGCAAGCGCTATCCATGGTGCTGAATCTAAAATGGGCCAACTCCTAAGATTTACATTCCTGCTTTTTATATAAAGATTGCAAGAGAATGAAGAAAATTTGATAATAGGAATAAATTAAAAAGTTGCTTAAAATTGCATGCTCTATCTGAATAATGAAAGAAAAAAAATTGGTTTTAGTATCCCTTTAAAGAATTAAGTTTACTACATGCCTCCTATATGATTTTTTTTTTTTATAAGGGAACTATTTTACAGAACTGAACTATCCATTTGATTGGGTGTTCAGACTGCAAGATAGTTTTCTTTCTCGAAGTCACATTCTAAAGGAGACTGAATTCTGAAATTGGATCTCCCCTAAAATAAGCCTGTATGACCTTTTTGTTTCCATTTAGTTATCTCTAAATTTCTGTTTCTTCAGTTGACCTGGGAAATTAGCCAGCAAGGGTGACTATGGTGATCTGGACCTGGATACATTGTTCAAAGGAGAGTTGACTGTTATTTGAGGTCTGGACTATCCTTTTTGATGGGGTGAGATTGACATTCTACAGAAGAATTAAAATCTATGTAGAGCACAAGTGCACTATAGAGATTGCTGCATAAATTGAAAATACACCAGGGACTAAGCAATATTTATTGATGGTTTAGCCTTTAATCCTACATCTATATCATTTATCAAAAAAGTCCCCGAAAATAATTTATAGTCATATGAATATGTTTATTGTCCTTTTGATTTAGGCTATCAGTTTTTATCTAATTATAGGATTATAGTAATAAATATTATACTATTGTTGACAGAAATTACAAGAGCAAGAAGTGTAAACAAATTAAAGAGACACTGAACCCATTTTTTTCTTTCATGATTCAGATAGAGCATGCAATTTTAAGCAACTTTCTAATTTACTACTATTATCAAATTTTCTTCGTTCTCTTGCTATCTTTATTTGAAAAAGAAGGCACCTAAGCTAGGGAGCCAGCCAATTTTTTGTTCAGAACTATGGACAGCACTTGTTTATTGGTGGGTGAATTTAACCACCAATCAGCAAGAACAATCCAGGTTGTTCACCAAAAAATGGGCCGGCATCTGAACTTACATTCTTGCTTTTCAAATAAAGATACCAAGAGAATGAAAACATTTTGATAATAGGAGTAAATTAGAAAGTTGCTTAAAATTGCATGCTCTATCTGAATCACAAAAGAAAAAAATTGGGTTCAGTGTTCCTTTAATCGTGATTTATTCAACAAAAACATAGACAATTATGTAACTTAATGGAGTTCATCAAACTACAGTAAAAAAAAAAAAAAGCATATCAATATATATTTCATTCAAGACATTTCTAAAATATATGTAGTAATTTATACTGTAAGTAGTTCAACTACAAAACATTATATACATGGCTTCAAACCAATTGGAATTTAAAATGCAATTACTTGGGTTGCAAACATGTAAGATTATTACAGTGAGCAACACATTTCAGGCTACAATGATGGGAGAATGTTTTGACATAAAAGGGACACTGAAAGCATGCAATTTTAAGCAAGTTTCTAATTTACTCCTATTATCATTTTTTTCTTCATTCTCTTGCTATCTTTATTTAAAAAGCAAGAATGTAAGTTAAGAAGCCGGACCATTTTTGGTTCACAACCTGGGTGGTTCTTGCTGATTGATGGCTAAATGTCAGCCACCAATAAACAAGTGCTATCCAGGGTCTGAACCAAAAATTGGCTGGCTCCTTAGCTTAGATTCCTTCTTTTTCAAATAAAGACATAAAGAGAACGAAGAAAATTTGATAATAGGAGTAAATTAGAAAGTTGCTTAAAATTTCATGTTCTATCTGAATCATTAAAGAAAAAAAAAATTGGGTTTAGTATCCCTTTAAGTTTTATTCCACATGTAGAACTAGTTGGGTAGTGTATCTTGTAGACTGTAATTTGTGCCACCACAAACAAATGTCCCATGAATTACGTGATAGGATCCAGGAGCATTTGACAGATGACGAGAATTATGATAGGGAATCTGCAGTTGCTAAGCATTTCAATAATGTACATCTTTCAAATGTCTCAGACTTTTTTGTAAAAATCATTGAGGTACTCAAGAAGCAACTTAAAGGAGGAGATACACCTAAAATTTGTCATAAAGAGAACTTTTTTGGATTTTTAGATTAGGAACTAGATTACCTCAAGGGATGAATTTGTAGTGCGATATTTCTGAATTTCATATTTTACTGAGTAGCATTATCATCAGAGATTTAATTAATATGGAACCCAAAAATGTTCTTTTGTGATTCACCCCAAGGCAGAACATGCTGTGATCCGAGATGTCATAGCAGAAAATGCAGCAGGTCTGCAGAAAGAACAGGGCACATGCATAAACCTTCATGGGAAATAATTTTGTAGCACTGCGCCCCATCAGGCTTTCCTCTTCAAACAGTGCTTATCTCTGACCAGAGCTGTTTGAGGTGTACATTCAAATATGGAGCATCACTGCAAAGTGGCAGCGCATTGATTGATGACTGGCTCTCAGGGATTTCTCAATCCCTCCCCCTAGCCTTTCCCAGTGTGCAAAGCTGAGACTCCTGAGTGTGACATTCTCATGAGCAATGCACCTTTTTCATTACTACATTTTTACCTTATAATTATGCTATTTTAGACCAAGAGCAAAGGAAACAAATTTATTCAAGGGACATTCTAAAAACTTAGCTTTTTTTTCTTTCTGTAGCTAATCTGCAATACAATTTTCATTTGCTGCAATATACGACCCAATTCTGAAAAAGTTGGGACAGTATGGAAAATGCAAACAACAAACAAAAAACAGAATTTATGCTTACCTGATAAATTACTTTCTCCAACGGTGTGTCCGGCCCACGGCGTCATCCATTACTTGTGGGAAATGTTCTCCCCCACAGGGAAAGGCAAGGAGAGCACACAGCAAGAGCTGTCCATATAGCTCCCCCTCTGGCTCCGCCCCCCAGTCATTCAACCGACGGTTAGGAGAAAAAGGAGAAACTATAGGGTGCCGTGGTGACTGTAGTGTATAAAGAAAAAAAATTTCAACCTGATTAAAAAAACCAGGGCGGGCCGTGGACCGGACACACCGTTGGAGAAAGTAATTTATCAGGTAAGCATAAATTCTGTTTTCTCCAACATTAGTGTGTCCGGTCCACGGCGTCATCCATTACTTGTGGGAACCAATACCAAAGCTTTAGGACATGGATGAAGGGAAGGAGCAAATCAGGTTACCTAAACAGAAGGCACCACGGCTTGCAAAACCTTTCTCCCAAAAACAGCCTCCGAAGAAGCAAAAATATAAAATTTGTAGAATTTGGCAAAAGTGTGCAGAGAAGACCAAGTCGCTGCCTTACATATCTGGTCAACAGAAGCCTCGTTCTTATAGGCCCATGTGGAAGCCACAGCCCTAGTAGAGTGAGCTGTGATACGGTCAGGAGGCTGCCGTCCGGCAGTCTCATAAGCCAATCGGATAATGCTTTTCAGCCAGAAAGAGAGAGAGGTAGCAGTAGCTTTTTGACCTCTCCTCTTACCAGAGTAAACGACAAACAAGGATGAGGTTTGTCTAAAATCTTTTGTTGCTTCTAAATAGAACTTTAAAGCACGAACAACATCTAAATTGTGTAATAAACGTTCCTTCTTTGAAACTGGATTCGGACACAAAGAAGGAACAACTATTTCCTGGTTGATGTTCTCGTTGGAAACAACTTTTGGAAGAAAACCAGGCTTAGTACGCAAAACAACCTTATCTGAATGGAACACCAGATAGGTTGGATCACACTGCAAAAGCAGATAATTCAGAAACTCTTCTAGCAGAAGAAATAGCAACCAAAAACAGAACTTTCCAAGATAGTAACTTAATATCTATGGAATGTAAAGGTTCAAACGGAACCCCTTGAAGAACTGAAAGAACTAAATTTAGACTCCAAGGAGGAGTCATGGGTCTGTAAACAGGCTTGATTCTAACCAAAGCCTGAACAAAAGCTTGTACATCTGGCAAAGCTGCCAGTCGTTTGTGCAACAAGACGGATAATGCAGAAATCTGTCCTTTTAGAGAACTAGCTGACAATCCTTTATCCAAACCTTCTTGGAGAAAGGAGAGAATCTTTGGAATTTTAATCTTACTCCAGGAGAATCCTTTGGATTCACACCAACAGATATATTTTTTCCATATTTTATGGTAAATCCTTCTAGTCACAGGTTTTCTGGCTTGGACCAGAGTATCAATCACAGAATTTGAAAACCCACGCTTGGATAAAATCAAGCGTTCAATTTCCAAGCAGTCAGCTGCAGAGAAACTAGATTGGGATGTTCGAATGGACCTTGTACTAGAAGGTCCTGTCTCAAAGGTAGCTTCCATGGTGGAGCCGATGACATATTCACCAGGTCTGCATACCAAGTCCTGCGTGGCCACGCAGGAGCTATCAGAATCACCGAGGCCTTCTCCTGTTTGATCCTGGCTATGAGCCTGTGGAGGAGAGGAAACGGTGGAAACACATATGCTAGGTTGAACGACCAAGGCGCCACTAATGCATCCACTAGAGTCGCCTTGGGATCCCTGGATCTAGACCCGTAGCAAGGAATCTTGAAGTTCTGACGGGACGCCATTAGATCCATGTCTGGAATGCCCCATAATTGGGTTAACTGAGCAAAGACCTCCGGATGGAGTTCCCACTCCCCCGGATGGAAAGTCTGACGACTCAAGTAGTCCGCCTCCCAGTTGTCTACTCCTGGGATGTGAATAGCAGATAGATGGCAGGAGTGATTCTCTGCCCATTGGATTATCTTGGTTACTTCCTTCATCGCTAGGGAACTCTTTGTTCCCCCCTGATGATTGATGTACGCAACAGTCGTTATGTTGTCCGACTGAAATCTTATGAACCTGGCTTCCGCTAGCTGAGGCCAAGCCAGGAGCGCATTGAATATAGCTCTTAGTTTCAAAATGTTTATCGGGAGAAGCGACTCTTCCCGCGACCATAGGCCCTGAGCTTTCAGAGAGTCCCAGACCGCGCCCCACCCCAAGAGGCTGGCGTCGGTCATGACGATGACCCACTCTCGTCTGCGGAAACTCATTCCCTGAGACAGGTGATCCTGGGTCAACCACCAGAGAAGTGAGTCCCTGGTTCCCTGGTCTACTTGAATTTGGGGAGACAAGTCTGTATAGTCCCCATGCCATTGATTGAGCATGCACAGCTGTAATGGTCTTAGATGAATTCGAGCAAAAGGAACCACATCCATTGCTGCGATCATTAGTCTTATTACTTCCATGCATTGAGCTATGGAGGGTTGAGGAATAGAGTGAAGAACTCGACAAGCTTTTAGAAGCTTTGTCTTTCTGACGTCTGTGAGAAAGATCTTCATTTCCACAGAATCTATTATTGTTCCCAGAAAAGGAACCCTTGTGGACGGTGACAGTGAACTTTTTTCTATGTTCACTTTCCACCCTTGAGATCTGAGAAAAGCCAACACAATGTCTGTATGAGCCCTTGCTTTGGAAAGAGACGACGCTTAGATTAGGATGTCGTCTAGATAAGGTGCTACAGCGATGCCCCTCGGTCTTAGGACCGCTAGAAGGGACCCTAGCACCTTTGTGAAAATTCTGGGAGCGGTGGCTAAACCGAATGGAAGAGCCACAAACTAGTAATGTTTGTCCAGAAAGGCGAACCTCAGGAACTGATGATGAGATTTGTGGATTGGGATATGCAGATACGCATCCTTCAGATCCACGGTAGTCAAAAATTGACCCTGCTGGATTGTTGGTAAGATTGTCCGAATGGTTTCCATCTTGAAGGATGGAACTCTGAGGAACTTGTTTAATATCTTTAAATCCAGAATTGGCCTGAAAGTTCCCTCTTTTTTGGGAACCACAAACAGGTTTGAGTAAAACCCTAGACCTTGTTCCCCGGAGGGGACTGGGTTTATCACTCCCATCTTTGATAGGTCTCTTACACAATGTAAGAATGCCTGTTTCTTTATCTGGTCTGAAGATAAGAGAGACAGGTGGAACCTTCCCTTTGGAGGAAGTCCCTTGAATTCTAACAGGTATCCCTTGGAAACTATCTCTAGTGCCCAGGGATCCAGAACATCTCTTGCCCAAGCCTGAGTGAAGAGAGATAGTCTGCCCCCTTCCAGATCCGGTCCCGGATCGGGGGCTACCCCTTCATGCGGTCTTGGTAGCAGCAGCAGGTTTCTTGGTTTGTTTACCCTTGTTCCAGCCTTGCATGGGCTTCCAAGCGGGTTTGGGCTGGGCCGCGTTACCTTCTTGTCTAGCGGCAGTGGAGTTATTAGCCGGTCCGTTCCTGAAATTGCGAAAGGAATGAAAATTAGACTTGTTCTTAGCCTTGAAAGGCCTATCCTGTGGGAGGGCATGGCCCTTACCCCCAGTGATGTCTGAAATAATTTCCTTCAATTCCGGCCCAAAAAGGGTCTTACCCTTGAAAGGAATATTCAGTAACTTAGTCTTGGACGACACGTCTGCCGACCAGGATTTTAGCCAAAGCACCCTCCGCGCTACTATAGCAAAACCTGAGTTTTTCACCGCCAATTTCGTTATTTGAAAGGCGGCATCCAATATAAAGGAATTAGCTAACTTTAATGCGTGAATTCTGTCCATGACTTCTTCATAGGAAGTCTCTTTCTGGAGCGACCCTTCTAGTTCTTCGAACCAAAAGGATGCCGCTGAAGTGACAGTAATAACACACGTAGCTGGTTGAAGGATGAACCCTTGCTGAACAAAAATCTTTTTAAGCAATCCTTCCAATTTTTTATCCATAGGATCTTTGAAAGCGCAGCTGTCCTCTATAGGAATAGTTGTGCGCTTCGCTAGTGTTGAAACAGCTCCCTCAACCTTCGGGACCGTTTGCCATGCGTCCCTTCTAGGGTCTACTATGGGAAACATTTTCTTAAATATAGGAGGTGGGGCAAAGGGTACACCTGGCTTCTCCCACTCCTTTTCCACTATGTTCGCTACCCTCTTAGGTATTGGAAAAGCGTCGTCGTGCACTGGGACCTCTAAAAATTTGTCCAATTTGCACAACTTCTCTGGTACTACCATGAAATCACAGTCATCCAGAGTAGCTAATACCTCCTTAAGCAAAGCGCGGAGATGTTCTAGCTTAAACTTAAATGCCACTAGATCAGGTTCTGCCTGTTGAGAAATTTTTCCTGAGTCTGAAATTTCACCCTCAGGCAGCCCTTCCCTCACAGCCAATTCCTATTGATGTGAGGGTAAAATAGATAAGGCATCGTCAGCGTCTGATTGTTCATCCTTTTTATCTGTATTTAAAACTGAACAATCACGCTTTCTCTGAAAAACTGGCAGTTTGGATAAAAGATTTGCTATAGAATTATCCACTACTGCTGATAATTGTTGCATAGAAATAAGCACTGGCGCGCTAGGTGTCGCCTGCGCGGGCAAAGCTGGTGTAGACACAGAAGGAGAGGATGTAGAGCTATCCCCACTACCTTCATTAGATAAATCATCTTGGGCAACATTATGAAAAATAACAGAGCTGTCCTGATTTTGTTTGGACGCTATGGCGCAATTATCACAAACACTCGAAAGGGGAACCACATTTGTCTCTATACACACAGAACATAGGTTATCTGATGGAACAGACATGTTAAACAGATTTAGGCAGGCAAACAATGCAATAAAAACGATTTTAAACAAAAACGTTACTGTCTCTTTAAATTATAAAATGACACATTTATTTCTGAATGTTCAAAAAACTATGAAGGCAATATCCGATTTTTCTGAAATTTGGACCCCAGTGTCTTAATGCTTAGAAAGTATTGCACAGCAAATATGGAGACTCTAGCTCTTAAAACAAGCAAACCGGAGCTAATTGTTGGATTTAACCGTTTTTACACACCACAGTCCCAGCTACAGCTTTGCTGCAGCTTTTTACCTTCCTTAGGTGTCACCATTCACAGAAAAAAGCCTTTTGGAGTCACTTTCTGAACCACAGGCCCTCTCACATGAATCTGCATGCACTGCCTTGAAATTCAACTGCACAGCTGAAGTGCCAAAATGAGGCTTCCTCCCTCAGCACACTAGAGTGAAGGGGCCTTCCTGACTAGATTTAGGTGTCTAAAACAAGCCAGATCAATAAAAAACGTTCCCAAGTGTATGTGAGCTTATAAAATATTTCAAATGGTATAATATTGTAATAAAAACCAATCGATTTAGCCCCTAACAGTGTCTACCAGCATAAAAAAAACAAAAAGGGGAAGCCTGTTATCTTTTTTGCTGAGGTGAAAGAAAAATGGCTTACCGTTTCCCCTGAGGGGAAAAATGACTGTCATCTAGCATTAGCCTGTGTTGTTAGAAGGAGACTAGTCATACCTGAAGCATATGAGTCTGCAAACTGTTACCCCCAACTGAAGTTCTCTTGTTTCAACAGTCCTGCGTGGTAACAGTAATGGATTTTAGTGACTTGTGCTAAAATCATAGCCCTCTTAAACAGAAATCTTCATCACTTTTCTGTTATAGAGTAAATAGTACAAGCCAGCACTATTTTAAAATAACAAACTCTTGATAGAAGAATAAAAAACTACGACTAACACCACAAACTCCTCGCCATCCCCGTGGTAGATGCTACTTGTTCAGAGCGGCAAGGAGAATGACTGGGGGGCGGAGCCAGAGGGGGAGCTATATGGACAGCTCTTGCTGTGTGCTCTCCTTGCCTTTCCCTGTGGGGGAGAACATTTCCCACAAGTAATGGATGACGCCATGGACCGGACACACCAATGTTGGAGAAAGAGTCATTTGAAAATTAAATTCACCCTGTAGTTTACTGTTTGTGAATTTAATGTATTTTTGAAAATATACACTCTTTTCAAATCTGATAACTGCAACACGTTCCAAAAAATAAGAAGGTGATGTGAAACAGGTGAGGCAATTGTGTAATCATAGTACATAAGGAGCCTCCATAAAAGGTCTAGCCCTTCAAGAGCAAGGATGGGCTGATGCTCGCCAATCTGCCAACAGATGCATCAGCAAATAATCCAACACTTTGAGAACAACATTCCCCAAAGACATATCGGTAGGATTTTGGACATTTCACCTTCTACAGTGCTCAATATAATTAAAAGATTCAAGGAATCCTGCCAAACCTCAGTGCGTAAGGGGCAAGGCAGAGAACCACTTCTGAATGTGCGTGATCTTAGAACCCTCAGACGTCGCTGTCTCAAAAACTGTCATGAGTATGTAATTAATATCCTGACATTGTCAGTCACCACCATTTGCTGCTGCATCCACAGATGCAAGTTAAGGCTTTACTATGCAAAGCAGAAGCCATACATCAACACTGTCCAGAAACGCAGCCGACTTCTCTGGGCTCTGTCTCATCTTTAAATGGACAGTAGCACAGAGGAATCGTGTTTTGTGGTCCAACGAAACAACATTTCAAATAGTTTTTGGAAAAAAACAGCAGTTGTGTTCTCCAGGCCAAAAGAGGAAAAGGACCATACAAGCTGTTATCAGCTTCAGGTCCAAAAGCCAGCATCAGTCATGGTATGGGGGTGTGTCAGTTCCCATGGCATGGGTAACTTGCTCATCTGTGAGGACACCATTAATGCAGAAAGGCATTTATATATTTTGGAGTGACATATGCTGCCATCCAAACGTTGTCTTTTCCAGGGATGTCCCATTTTCCAGCAGGACAATGCCAAACCACATTCTGCCCAGATTACAAGTGCATGGTTGCATAAGCAGAGAGTGCCGGTGCTAGCATGGCCGGCCTGCAGTCCTGACCTGTCTCCGATTGAGAATGTGGTCAGACAATAGCCCTGTATATCTGTTGTTTTGGGTATAATTAGATTTTCATCTGTAGGCTGCCTGTATGGATTGTGGCACAATCTTTCTTCTGCCAGCTGGTTTGCACACAGTGACAGCCCTGCTTCCAAATACTCACAGAGCAATATTAGGTTGGAAGGCTCTCCACTTCTTGGTGCAAGGTTACTGTCTGAACATTCATCCTCAGTGCTAACTTCGGTCAGGAAATGATCTGGTAGCACTCTGTCTTATAGTAATTGAAAAAGACTATTCAATTTTGAGTAGTAACCGTCAAGAAATGTAATGTTTCACCACACATGGTCGCTTTTAATCTGGAGAGAGTATATATTCTCAATACTGTTTAATAGTCCTATTTTCTGTAGCCCAGTAGTAGCCAAGTAACATAGTAACATAGTAGATGAGGTTGAATAAAGACAGAAGTCTATTGAGTTCAACCTATACAAATCTTAATATACTTATAAAAAAGCTCCAGTTGAGTTTAAATTAATCCCATTAAAAAAAAGGTATCTAAGGTTTTGGCATTTACTACCTCCTAAAGTAATGAGTTCTATCATCTGATTGCTCTTACAGTGAAAAAACATTTATGTTGCTGGAGATTAAATTTCCTTTCTTCCAGCCTTAAATTGTAAACTCTTGTCACAAACAATTTTCTTGGAATAAACAAAGTTTCCCCATCTCTGTATATGGGCCTTGAATACATTTATATAACGTAATCATGTCACCTCTCACGTACCTTTTTTCTAGAAAAAACCCAGTTTAGCTAACTTCTCCTCATAGCTTAAATTCTACATTCCCCTTATTAGTTTTGTGGCCCTTCTCTGAAATTTTCTAAGTCTGCAATTTATTTTTTTGAGATTGGTCCCCAGAACTTCACTTCATAATCAAGGTGAGGTCTTACCAGGGATTTATATAGTGACTGAATTATGCTTTTCTTCCTTGCATCAATGCTTCTTTTAATATATGCTAGTATCTTATTAGCCTTATAAGCAACTGCCCTGCATTGTGTGCTCATCTTTAGCTTATTATCTATAGTGTAGTCTCGAGATTTACCTTTTGCGTGAGGGTAACGAATTCTATAATATGGGGTGAACATGTAGAGAAGGGATCACATATGCCACAATAAATTGTAATAAAAGTGTTCGGAGCAAATAAGATGGAACTTCATTTTATATTATTGTGTAGCGCATGTTCCCCACTTCAGCTATCTTTACCCTATCAATTCTAATAATAGGAAGTGGAGAATTAGCATTTGTTTTGGCCGATGTTGGGCCATATTATGTAGGGGGGGGGGGTAAAATTCAGCGGGCCAGAGCCGCTTGAGATAAAAAGGGAAAGGGGGGAGGGGTGGAGCTCAGCTGGGTAAAACAGCAAAATAATTCTTAGGCTTATTATCTACTTTAGAGGGTGCGGGCTCTATTAAATATACTATGTCCAGTATCTAAAAGTTAAACCGCATGGAAGGGAAGCTGCCCCCCTAGATGGGTATCTGATATAGAGTTTAGAAAACTGTTAACAGCAGGCCTCTAGGGAGAGAAATAAGAGAGGAGCCGCTACCTAATCCTGCTATATATTTTCAAGAGACATATAGGAGAGGTTATAATGATCTATTGTAAGTTAGTTCACTTTAGAGCATCCATTACATGGACAGGTCTAAGACCTTATTAGTTGTTTTCAATAGACCAGATCTGATTTTAGCGAAATCTAGCTAAGTGAACCAAAAACCATGCTGCTATGTGGGCTAGCAGAGAATAAGTGAGTGTACACACCATAACTATAGCTAGTATGTTCTTCAACGTAAGGAAAATATAGCCTCATATTTGAAAGTATAAACTGATGAGAGTAATGTGCAACATTAATATGGGAGGCATAACATCAGTATGGGCTTTCACATACACTCAGATTAGTGGTGAATTAAGATAGTATGATAAAATATATCACCTAACCAGTATAATAAGAACGCCAGTGTATAAGGTGTCTTAAGGAAAATATGATATAGGGTGTTATCAGGTATATTAGAGCAAAACTTATATGAAAAACATAAATACCACACGTCCTTACTCAGGAGGGGTCTTTCTTGGATTCCCTCAACAGCTAATAAGAAGTAAAATAACAGATCTCATGGATACTTAATTTGATATGGAGATATATATACATATATATATATATACATACATACCTACATATACTAATATACACAGAGAACATATAGAGCCATCATCCATATAGATTATGCAATTTATAACAATAGTATGTAGTATTCTCAGATATAGTCCCTTACATAGGAGCTCAGGTGGTATCAGGGATAAGAGTGTATAAGAGATCTCATAATGAAGAGAAAAACCAACAAAGTCCGTGTAGTGATAAAAGTCCTGTGTTAAAGAGTGTGGCTTTATAGTAAGGATGGGAAACTTTGCCAGCTATTCTACAATGGGCATTAGAGAGAATTAGAACTTGGCACTGATATTATCTTGCTACATCCCTTATTGGTTAGGTATCTCAGGCTTGTATAGCCAATGAGAAACATATACTATCATACTAGCCTCTGGGGCTTAAAGAAGCTGTGAACTTATACCCTGTGTGAGTATGACATAACAGGCTTTTGAGTGTAGTAAATTTCTTGATAGGTTTTAGTATTAAAATAAGAAGAGGCCAAGTAATACATAGCACTAAGTTGTATATGAACTAGGATTTTGAGTCAATAAGTAATTGTATCTGTGCTAAATTTAAAAAAAAAAAATCTATATTAAAATAGTGAAAATAATTAAGATGGTGAGGAAGGGAGTCGGCAGTATGCATATAGGAGGAATTAAATAAAACGTCAGGTATTAATAATATAGAGTACAAGTGGTGAATAGATTTATAGTGCTACACTTAGGCCCTTTCCCAAGAAAATAGCCACAAGCTCAAAATACATATATCAATTAGGGTGCCATAATATATGACAACAATAGTAATTTAACTAATTAACTTATCTGCGTCGCTTTTTAGGAAGTTACTATAGGTATATTAGAATGGGACCTTAAGCCTATACCTGGGTTATCATAGGCGTAGAATGTGATAGATAAGTATGTCTATATAAATATCTAATTTTGACATAGTGTTACAATCCATATATGCATAGGTAAATGGATAGTAAAATATAGGTATGGCATACCCCAAGTGTACTAGCACAAGGGAAGATGTTGCTAAGTAAAATATCCAGATGTACTCATTAAAATTATAACACATCTAAAAAAAACTACGTGCCCCACCATCTCAACCACTAAGAGCAGGGCAGGTAATTATACTATCACAGTTAGGGAACACTCTAAAAGTTAATAACATAATA
Organism: Bombina bombina; assembly: GCF_027579735.1. Taxonomy (NCBI): domain Eukaryota; kingdom Metazoa; phylum Chordata; class Amphibia; order Anura; family Bombinatoridae; genus Bombina; species Bombina bombina. Next base: position 742,778,789 of record NC_069502.1, on the reverse strand, counting down.
AAGTACATTCTCTCCACAGTTGGACAGTGGATAGGTGTATTAGTAGCATCTAACTAGTCTCATAAAGCCAAATCTTCTTAAGCTGAAGCCCTGCTATATTAATAGAATGAATTGTACTAAGGGCATTGCTAAGCATTTTAAGTAGTATGAGACAGTGTATCAGAGAACCACAGTGTATATAATAAACTAAGTAGGAGCGTTACAACATTATAAGATATAATTTACGTTATAATTAAACAAGTAGGCAACACAGAATACTGTTGGAAGAAAAGATAGCGAACTATCTCCTACAAATAAGCACAGTAATAACGACTTAAACAAAGTCGCATTACCCTCAATAGGACCTCAAACATCAACTAGAGGTAATTATATATTAATAGCATAAGTCAGGATCTAAGGTCTCTACATGGGGATCTCAAGTAACCCCAAGTTCAGTCACAGAAGAGCGTCGTTCTAGATTTGGGCAAGTGAGTCTCACACTTATATGTTGTGTCCATTTGCGGAGACTTGCTGGGTAATCCAGTCACTGTTCCTTTACCCCACACCACATTTGTTGGGATTGCTCTGTTGTGCAGATGCTAACTCTCTGCCGAGGACATAAATTGGATAGCCTGCAGGATGAGGACAGTCATCCGCTCTGGTACAGGACCTCAGGGCTCCCGGTAGAGGAGTCGAAACTCTCTCTGTAAGGTAAAACATGCTGGATCTCGACCACAGCACTGCCAATTTGTTCTTGAAGCTAAGAGTCTCCTGTGTATCCATATAGGCCGCTGGATCCTTCATCCTAAGATGTATCTCCCAACCCCGTGGGCCAGCCGCATCCCACGGGGTCTGGGCTGGTGAGGAGCCCATGGAAGAAGCAAAATGGAGCGTTTCTGGTGGCTGATTATTTGCGCTTCCTACTAGAAATAAAGGGGCTATTTCAATCCGGGTCTCCGACCTCCACAGAGCTGCACTTTCTTCAACTTTGTTCTCATAATTCGATAGAAAATCAGCACTCCTGGGTTCTCATTTTTGCGGTAAAGGTAGTAAATCCAGGAGCGATATTATGTCCTCAGCTAGACCCCGAAAATGCCTCTCTAAAAGGCACTGAGTGCGTTGCTCCCAATCTTGCAGGGCTTCCATGTTGGTTGTAGTAGTTGAATGTGGATGGGGTTTAGTTGGTCCACGTGGCAGATCTGAAGTTGGTTTATTAATAGCAAAACCTCGTTATAGTATGTCTTTTCCGTTCCTTTTAACATGCAGTAGGCTGTGTTATCTTCTGATGAACAAGAGAGGAAGTTCAGGGATTTGAACATGAATTAGTCCCTAGTTTCATAACTGAAAGCCCGGAGCTTCATAGAAACACGTCCATCTCCTTCATTAGCTGGCTCGGCCCCAGAAACAGTACTTTTACCCTTCTGGATTGTATTAGTGGCAATGCAAACTATGGATTCGGCTCAAACCTCATCCCAGTATACAACACAACTTAGTCCACAGCACTCCTTTATGTAAAAAACTTTATATCATAATGATAATTAAATACATAGCTTAAATAATAGGTTGCCTGCTAATTTTTACTTCCAAAATGTAGAACCTTACATTTTCCAGAATTAAATCTCATTTTCTATTTATCTGCCCATTCTTGATGACAGAAGTAAATAGGAAAATTAATTAAAATTGTATGCTCTATCTGAATCGTAAAAGAAAAACTTGGGGTTTTATGACCCTTTAAGCATGTGCATCAGCAGATACTATTGTCAAGTAACAACAAGGATTATAGCAGGTGATATAGACAGTCCAGTCTAGTGACTGCAGCCAGGGCCGGGTTAACGTGGGGGCTAGAGGAGCTGCAGCTCCAGGCCCACTCACCAAAATAGGCCCCTGGCTCCCCGTGCACTTTTTTTTTGTGTGTACTTTTTTAGTTTTTTTGTTTCTTAATGGTGGCCACCCGGGGAGAGAGCTTGCACATTTCAGGAGGGGGAGGGGGGTAGTGCCTCTAGTGCTGTGCTTCCCTGTGTATATTGTGCAGGCTATTTATTGGCAAGCTTGGCTAGCCCCCTGGCGGCGCTGGCCTATTGATGCGGTCGCCTGCGCAACACGCTAAAATTTTAGGCGTGCCTAGTCTCCAGACTCCACCTCCTCAATGCTTCATAAAAGCTAGGTTACTGCGCCACAACTGTTTGTGGGAGTGGCGTTTTTCTGGAAGGCACGCAAGGCTGTGCATCGTATGTGTTACAGCTGCTGAGGTGGTGGCCAGGTCCAGCCTAGGCCCTGAGTCTGACTCGGGCACAGAACGGACTCGTTGAGGACAGGAACAAGAGAAGGCTGATGACAAGCACAGCACTTTTAGCAGTGCAGTAGCACAAGAAGGACTCAGCCGCTGTGACCTTAAACTGCTGGCTGCGAGCAGGCAGCAGCAGCACTGAACAGAAACTGCACAGTCTGCAGAGAGGGTCGGTCAGGAGCCAGAGAAAGTGAATGTGGAGACACTCAGCAGTCAATAGAGGAGGATGGCTGTGGTCAGAAGGAGCAGCACCAAATGGAGGACAAGTGAGGGGGGTTCAAGAGGTGGTCATCGAATGATCATGAGTGAGGTGAGGAAACTTTACTTATAGTAACTTAGCCTAGGAGGAACTTGGAAGTGTGAATCTATTTGTGTACCGCAGTACCGTAACTGATTGACGGCTAGATTACGAGTTTTGCGTTATGGTGAAAAAGCTTCATAACGCTGCTTTTTCACTACCGCTGGTATTACGAGTCTTGCAGGTATAGCTGTACCGCACACTTTTTTGGCCGTCACGCAATGTAACTACCGCAGCTTTCAAAAAGTCCTTTTTCAATGGGACTTCCACAGCGCCGGTATTATGAGTTTGCCTGTCCGGCCAAAAAGTGAGCAGTACAGCCTATACCGTCAAGATTCATACCGTAAACTGAAAGTCAGTAGTTATGGGTTTTACGCTACAAAGCCGTAACATAAAACTCATAACTAAAGAGCTAAAAAGTACACTAACACCCATAAACTACCTAGCAACATTGGGGGCAGCAGATTAGGGGTTAATAAATGTAGATAGGTGGCGGCCACATTGGGGGCTGCAGATTAGGAGTTAATAAGTGTAGGTAGGTGGTGGCAATGTCGGGGGCGGCAGATTAGGGGTTAATAAGTGTAATGTAGGTGTCGGCGATGTCGGGGGCAGCAGATTAGGGGTGTTTAGACTCGGGTTTATGTTAGGGTGTAAACATAACTTTTCTTTCCCCATAGGAATCAATGGGGCTGCGTTACGGAGCTTTACGCTCCTTTATTGCAGGTGTTAGGCTTTTTTTTCCGCTGGCTCTCCCCATTGATGTCTACGGGGAAATCGTGCACGAGCACGTAAAACCAGCTCAAAGCAGCGCTGGTATTTGTGTGCGGTATGGAGCTCAACGTAACCATATTGCCCGCTAATACAGGTTTTTGGAAAACCTGTAATTGCAGTGCTATTAAAGGTGAGCGGTGGAAATAACTTGCAAGTTATTACCAAGCCACTCATAAAGCAAAACTCGTTATCTGGCCGTAAGTTTTTTTAAAGTTTTATACTGATTTTTAAATCAGCATCTGTGCATATTATTCTTAATAGTAGTGTCTATTATATGCAGTTATATGAAAATTGATGTATACTGTCCCTTTTAACCCCTTAAGGACCAGCGACGTACCCTGTATGTCGCTGGCCTTTTTTTGGGACTTGATTGTTTTATAGCGTGGTCTTGCCACCAGCGTTGAGACTGCTCTATTCCACAAAGCCTGCTGGAGGGAGGGCATTAATAGCGTGTTCTTGCTAGACTTGTGCTATTATGTCCTGAAAAAACCCTTAACGACCAATGACATACAGGGTACATTGTGGTCATTAAGGGGTTAAAGGTATATAAAAGTGTTTCTTTAGTATACAGTAAAAAGTTAAATAAAAGTAAGGATATAAAGAATCTGAATGTGTTAAACAGTACTGCTGAATTGTTTTATTGATTCAACTAGATAAGCAACCAGAAATTGCAGAATTGTTCACAACATTTTTGCAGCATAAAGCCTCTAATGAACAGATTGCAACTAGATTAGATGTCTCCCAGCAACACTTCAAAGGAAAACTACCTTGCCATCCTTTATAGATACAATAACCATTTATTGGGCTGAAGGAATAATGGACACTACACAAAAGAAGTTTAAAAAAATAAAGTCAAATTGATGTATGAAAAGTATATATCCAGTTACCCATTTTGGAGAGTGATATTTTGCCTTTTTGGTAGCCCATATTTTTCATAGTTTCGTGTAAACACAAAAAGCCATAGAAGTTGCGGGGAGTAGTTAAAAGCAAAAAAATAAAAAAAAATAAAAAAAATCTTGACAAACACCAAAAAAATTACAGCTTTTTGTTCTTTGAAATGTGCAAGTGGAACAAGTGCAACTGGCACAAATAAAAGCTCTGAAACAAGTGAAAATAGTTCAACAGAATCAGATCTACATATATCCACTGAAAGTGCTTCAAGTAAAGAAGATAGTGCAATTGATGCAGCATCCGTGGCAGGCACAAGTGGTGCAGGCGAATCCAGCATAACTCCTCCAGGCACATGCGCTACAGAGATCAGCACATTCATGGGCTCTGCAGCTACACAACATTCATCCAGTGCAAGTGATATATCCGTTTCAACCTCTACAAGCTCCATTTGTGAAATACAAAGGGCAAAAGTTATTGATCTACCTAGTGAGTCCACTGAGTTGAATACCGTGTCAGAAGCACACGATGAAATATTTTCTATAGATTTTGCAGACTGGCATGTCTGTGACAGTTTGCGGCAATATTTTTGCCAGAAAGGTATTAGTGATTGTCAACATATGGACAGTGATTTCAGAGCCTCGGAAAAGATGTGCCCTAGTGAAAATTTTACAAGGCGCTGTACAAAGTCACTGTTTTACAGAGAGTAGTTGAATGGGGAGAAAGTTCCTTGTGATTGGCTGTGTTATTCACCCAAATCAGGAAAAAAATTCTGCGCCCTTTGCAAATTATTTTCAAAAGATGAAGCTGTACTGTTGACTTACAATGGTTATTCAGATTGGAGACATGCAACATGGGATTTAAGCAGGCATGAAAATAGCACGTCACATGCAAAATGTCTTGAAAAACTCATCCGAAGAAAAATGATTGGACAACGAATTGATGGAAGCCTAGTCAGACAGTTGGAAGTTCAGAAGAAGTACTGGCACCAGATACTAAACCGTATCCTAAGTGTTATTAAAGGGACACTGAACCCAAAAATGTTCTTTTGTGATTCATATAGAGCATGCAATTTTAAGCAACTTTCTAATTGATTCCTATTATCAAATTGTCTTCATTCTCTTGGTATCTTTATTTGAAATGCAAGAATGTAAGTTTAGATGCCGGCCCATTTTTTTTTAACAAACTGGGTTGTTCTTGCTGATTGGTGGATAAATTCACCCACCAATAAACAAGTGCTTTCCATGGTCTGAACCAAAAAAATAGCTTAGATGCCTTTTTTTCAAATAAAGAAAGCAAGAGAACGAAGAAAAATTTGGGTTCAGTGTCCCTTTAAGCTGCTTTCAGCAAGAGAGCTACCTTTTTGTGGAAGTGATGAAATTATTTGATCTGTGCACAATGGTAATTTTTTGGGTTGCCTTGAACTGTTGGCTAAATATGACCCATTCCTTGCAGAACATATTCAGAAACATGCCAACATGTATCCTACCTGTCATCAACAATATGTGACGAATTTATATAATTGATTGGCCAGCAAGTGCTACAAGAGATCGTCAAAGAAATTAACAAGACTAAATATTATTCAGTTTCTGTTGACTCAACCCATGACATATCACATTCTGATCAACTTACGGTTATATTTTGATATGTGCTTCAGAGTGGTCTTGTGGAGGGTTTCACAAAATTCATTCCAATATATGGACATACTGGTACGGAACTGGCACTCTTCTTAAATTTATTAAAGAAAATGGCATTACCATCAAAGACTGCAAGGGTTATTCGTATGACAATGCTTCTAATATGAGTGGCAAATACATTGGCATACAGGCCTTAATTAGCGAAAACAATGAGCTGACTGAATACATTGCTTGTTGTGCACATTCACTTAACCTTGTTGGACAGAATGCAGTAAACAGTTGTCCAGTTGCAGTTTGAATGCAGTAAACAGTTGTCCAGTTGCAGTTTCCTTCTTTGATTTTGTTCAACGGCTTTATGTCTTTTTTTCTTCATCAACTCACAGATGGAATCTGTTAACAGGCAGCTTTAAAAAATGTGGCATCCCAACATTAAAGAGATTATGCAATACACGCTGGTCTGCACACCATGATGCTGTATGTGCCTTACAGAAAGGCTACCAGAAAATCAAGCATGTTCTTTCAAAAATAGCAAATGATGAATCTACAAAAGGAGACATCTGTTTAGAAGCAAAGGGCTTAACCAATATTATGAGTCAATTGAAATCTGGTCTGCAATTTTACCAAGGTTTTAACAAAACCAGTCAATACCTCCAGGATGCAAAACTAGACCTGAATACAGCCACATGTTTGTTGAGTTCACTGAAGGAATTTGTGCAGTCACTCTGTTCTCAATTCACCACCTTTGAGAAGCTGACTAAAAATAGTACCTGCTGTGACGAATACCAACGTGGAATGGAAATTAAAAGAAATAATAGATGGGACTATGGTTATACAGAAGATGCTACTGTTGCCATGACACCATCAGAGACATTTAAAGTGCAGACTTTTTACCCTATAATGGATCAACTAGTAGAATCACTGAGCAGAAGACAAAATGCACACAACATAGTTCAAGAAAGATTTGTTTTTTTGTCAGAAATGTGCAGTCTGGAACCAGATACTCTACGTGCCAATGCCAATACACTAGTAGAAAAATACCCAGAAGTTCTGGCCCCCCTCTTTGCAGATGAGGTTGTACAATTTGCCTCAATTTTCAAAGTTTACCTGTCCTCCTCCTCCATTACAAAGAAAGAGAAGAATGAGAGCAAAGAAATACAAATGTACAAGTTTTTTACCACACAGTCCCTATTTGGTGCATTTCCATATAACTCTCCGCATGTATCTGTGTTTAATGGTGAGCAACTGCAGTGGTGAGTGTTCTTTTTCAGCATTAATGTGAAAAATGAACTAAGATCTACAATGGGTCAGGAGCGTTTAAATGCACTTTCTCTGTTGTGCATTGAAAATTCATTGTTGAATGAACTTGATCTTGACTCTACAATACAAGAATTTGCCAATAGAAAGGTATGAAAAGTAATTATGTAGTTCTGGTACAATTGTTTTGTTTAAAAAATTGCACGTTTACTTTGTTCTCAGTGGGATTTTGTTAAATTCATGAGAAATCTAGTGTTCTGTTTGGTTTATAATGGAAGTTATACATATCTCATAACTGAAAAGAGTCTAGTAGTATCCTGTCTCCCGCCCTATTTCAAGTTATTTAAAAAAAATACATATGAGCACATATATAATTAACAATTATAGTTTAAAAGTAAAGAACACAACTGCAGAAACAAATCAGAATGCAGAAGCACCATAAAGTTTCCGTTATATTGGTCAAAAAACAGAATAAGCTGCGGCTGTCTAAAGTCTAATTGTTCATTTCCCAGTAACCCTACACTCTTCTTCAGGTTTCTCATTATTCATCATCTGGGCTGTACATATGCACAGTTCAGTGATAGGGCTCCATTTATCATTGTGTGGACGGACATAATCCGCTATAGCGAACCATGTCTGCTGCACATTGATAAATGCTGACAGCATACGCTGTCAGCATTTATCATTGCACCAGCAGTTCCTGTGAACTGCTGGGGCAATGCCGCCCCCTGCAGATTCACGGCCAATCAGACACTAGCAGGGGTTGTCGATCAACCAAATCGTATTCGATCGGGTTGATTTCTGTCCTCTGCCTCAGAGCAGGCGGACAGGTTATGGAGCAGTGGTCTTTAGACCGCTGCTTCATAACTTGTGTTTCTGGCGAGCCTGAAGGCTCGCCAGAAACACGGGGCATCAAGCTCCATTCGGAGCTTGATAAATAGACCCCACAGTCTTGAAGCTATAAACAATTTAAAATAACATATAAATCATTATTGGATAATGTTAAAGGGACACTATAACCAAACATTTTCTTTCATGATTAAGGTAGAGAATATAATTTTAAACAACATTCCAATTTACTTCTATTACCTAATTTGCTTTATTCTTTAGATATACTTTAATGAAGAAATAGCAATGCACACAGTGAACCAATCACAGGCGGCATCTATGTGCAGCTACCAATCAGCAGCTACTAAGCATATCTAGATATGCTTTTCAGCAAAGAATAGCAAGAGAATGAAGCAAAATAGATAATAGATGTAAATTAGAAAGTTGTTTAAAATTGTATGCTCTTTCTAAATAATGAAAGAAAAAATTTGGGTTTCATGTCCCTTTAACTATAAGTAGCATTGCTATAATTAATCTGTGTAAAGGATCTCCAAATAAATTTGAAATCATTAAATTAACCCATTTGTTCTAAGGTGACATAATATTATCTTTCTAAGGATAATGTAATATCTATCTGGTCTGAGTAAATGTGTGTGTGTACAATGCAACAGAATGCTTTTTTAAGAGAGGAGGTGATAGGCAGAGATGTTCAAATATAGTTTAAAATCTGTTGCAATTTGCTTTTGTTGGTGTATTTAAGACATTATTTAATTGGTTATAGCATAACCAGGACATATGCAAATGTGTATTCAGTTGTAGAAGTTTTTCTGTAGTAGGATTTGCAGTAAAATTAGAAAGCGAAGATCCTGGAGATTCTGATAAAACGTCTTTATTGAAAAAATATTAAAACATCGATGGCACACAAAAAACAAAAGAGCAATCAGGTGTGGCACTGAATGGCTTACGCGTTTCGGCTTGTAGCCGTAGTCATAGCCTGTAGTGCTATGTGTCACACCCCTAATATACGCTTACCTAAAATCTAATTGGTTAAAAGAATTTTATCACACCTGTTTCCTGAATAATATACATAATGGAAAAACATTAACTATCCAACCTCCCTAGTAAGACAAAGTGCTGTGCTAATGAGACCCACTAGGGACCTATGCTTATGCTAGTGAACTATAGAACTATAGAACAGTGAGACACTGAAGGGAACAAAATTTAGGCATATATATATAGTATGGAGCATGTAAGGAAGATACACAAAATATACAGTGTATGATATACTCTCAAATAGACACTGGGGAAAGAAATGAAAATGCCAGGGTATAACCAATTAAACAGTTTAAAGTTAGAGGCCCTGGTAACATGGAGAGGGGGGCATTATTTGATCACCAAATCCCAGAACACTAAATATGAAAAAACTAACATGCTTTAAATGACAAGAAATATATAAAATATATATACATGGCACAAAACCATGTATTCATAGATCGGGCAAAAAAGTATATATGGAAATGAAAAAGAAAGTGTGGGATATATATGTAAGAGTGAGAGAAAGTATGACTAAAATTTATGATTGAGTGGGGGACAAGAAAGGGAACAAGAAAGCGAGTATTTACCATAGGTTCATAATGTCGTATTTACCATAGGTTCATAATGTCGTATTTGGAGTTGAGGCCACCAGGAATCTGAGTGCCTAGTGTAATTTGCAAAATTTTAAAGTGTTTCCGTATAATGGAGCAGATATCATTGTATTGACCACTATGTGTAGTAACAAAAGTGACTCCCTTAAATTGTTTGTTTTTGGGACCCCCTTTATCTGTCAAAAGAATCTCTCTGGTCCTAGTAGTCACTAACTGTTTAGCCCTGCAAATGGCATTTCTGGGGTATTTTCTCTGCTGCAATCTAGATTCTAGATCCCTGGCTAAAGTCCTGAAGTCATTGGCATCTGAGCAGTTACGTTTAAGTCGAATCATCTCCCCTTTAGCTATAGCCTCAGGGACATGCTTGGGGTGACAGCTGGTCCCAAAGAGGACTGAATTCCCTGAAATGGGTTTTCTATAAGAAATAGTCTTAACTTTACCACGGGGGAGCCCTATTAGGGTAAGGTCCAGGTAATTGATGAACCTATCATTAAATTCAAAGGTGAATCTAAGATTCATGTCATTGTGGTTAAGATATGAAAAGAATTCTTCAGCTTGGGCTTCGGTACCTGTCCAGATAAAAATCAGATCGTCTATGTATCTCTTGTATAGAGACACATAGACGCGAAAGGGGTTACTATCTCCAAAGATGTGGAAGAACTCCCAGAATCCTAGGAATAGATTAGCATACGAGGGGGCAAATTTAGCCCCCATCGCCGTTCCACATCTCTGGAGATAGTAAACCCCCTCAAACACAAAATAATTGTGTGTGAGGAGGAAACCCACTACTTTGACAATGAAAATGTTAAATTCTTCAGTATAACCTGCAAAATTCTCAAGAAAAAAGCACAAAGCTTGTAAACCCTTTTCGTGCGGTATACACGAGTAGAGTGAGACAGCATCCACAGACAACCATTTGGATTGTGATGTCCAAACTACCTCCTCCATTAGTTGCAACACTTGCTTTGTATCTCGTAAATACGAGGGCCAAAGAGGTTACCAGTGGCTGTAGGAGGCTGTCTATCCACTCCGATAGGTTGCACAACAGGGAGTCCACCCCGCTTACAATGGGGCATCCCCTTAACCTCTAGGAGGGACTTGTGGACCTTCGGGAAGTGATGGAATGCGGGGGATTTTTGGGAAAATCCGGAACCAGATAAGCAAAAGTCGCTTGGTCAATGAACCCTTGTTCCACTCCCTCATCCAGAATGTCCACAAGTTCCCTTCTGAAAACTGATGTAGGGTCGCCTCTCAAAATTGAGTATTCTTCTCTATTACTCAGTTGTCTAATAGCCTCTGCTACATAAGCTTCACGATTCTAGGACAACAGTCATGCCGCCTTGTCGGCTTTACGTATTGTGATAGATGTGTTATCTTTTAACTCCTTGACAGCTGTCCTTTCCCTGAAGCTCAGGTTATTTTTGGGCTTTTTGTTGTTTAGTTTTAGGGAAATGAGATCTTGCTCAACCCTATGATAGAAGGTTTCCACTATATTACCCCGTACCTGTATGGGATAAATTGTGGACTTACTCCTCATGGTTGGACCCCTGTTATGCAAAGCCTGAGTGTCTGTGTTGGATTCTAACTGTAATTGTTGTAAAGAAACAACATCACAGGATTGGGAAAAAGAAAGTGAGTCAGTGTTAGTCGAAGCCAGCGGCTGTGTAGTATCTGTGGATTCAACTGAGTGTGCAAAGAATTTCTTGAGAGTTAAATTTCTTATGAATTTGTTTAAATCCAACAATGTTTTAAAAACGTCAAATTCGTTGGTGGGAGAGAAATTGAGACCCAAGCTAAGTACTCTCAACTGATCTGCAGTGAGAGATATAGATGAAAGATTGATCACATTATTATATTGGGCATCTATTTGTATTTTGATGTTGCTTTCGCCTGCCTCAATTGATATCTCTGCTGTCCCTGTACGCTGTTGTGGTTCTGTGTCTTGGATATGGTACCTCCCCCTTTGTGTGTGATCTGGTCCTGGGGAAAAACCTGCTCCATAAGACCTTGATTACCTGATTGGGCAACAGTATAATGTTGACTGATTATGGGTGCAGGTGTCACATGCATCGAATAATTAGAATTGTGTTTAGGAATTGCTGCTTGTGATATATCAGTAGAAAGCACATTAGGAGCAGAATTTATGTCAACCCTATTAGAGCTGTGTACTGCACTTTGTGTCTCTGCTGTTGACATAGAATTATTAACAGTGCTAGCACTACTACTATTCCCATGGGTATGTACATTAGTGAGCTCATCACTCCCATCAGTGCTGTACTCAGTATCACTCCCAGTAAATGTTACATTTTTATTATTATTAGTTTGCCTCTGTCTGTTCCTATGACCCCCTCTCCTTCTCCCAAATCTAGGCTGAGTTTGTCTGAAAGAAGCTCTTTGTTTTTTTGCTCCAACTATAAACAGTGTTATTAAGATAATCATTTTTGTCTCTAAGAAATTTTGTGTGTTTTCTTTCCATAATGGATGGACCTACTAGTTGCTAAAATGCCTCTAAGAATATAATCAAAATTTGGCAAAATCAGGGGTTGCACTACGTAAAATATTAGTTCTGCCTGCAATTCTGCAATTTCTAATTTGACTTTGTCTAATTGCTTAATCTTATACTATAACATAAGCAGCATTACATTTAAAGAACAATTAGATAAACACCTGGTTCCATTCTTCTACAAAATCTTTTCATTACAGTCCACATCGAAAGTAGGAAATGTAAAAATTCGTAATCCTCTTGGGATCATTTTTAAAGATCGGTATTTTTCTAATGTCCAAATGTCCCACTGAATTTTAGACTCTTTTATTAGTAGGTTTTCCATCATGTCAAAAAGGCTGCTAAGTGCCAAAACACTCATCTTCAGAAAAATCACATCACTGTTCACAGTCCCTTCTTGTCTCGCTGTGTAAGACATCAAAGAATAAAACAACTGATTAGGGGGTTGTATAGATGTGTGTGCCATCTCATCCATTGTGCTGTGAGGAGCTTTAAAAGGCTTATTTATGTGTGTGCTATTAAACGTATACTGAGTGTTAGTACCGCCAGTAAGGTACCCAAAATAATCAAACACATACAAAAGAGAAACTCACCATTATGGAAAGAAAACACACGAAATTTCTTAGAGTCAAAAAATAATTATCTTAATAACACTGTTTATATTTGGAGTAAAAAACAAAGAGCTTCTTTCAGACAAACTCAGCCTAGATTTGGGAGAAGGAGAGGGGGTCATAGGAAACAGACAGAGGCAAACTAATAACAACAAAAATGTAACATTTACTGGAGTGATACTGAGTACAGCACTGATGGGAGTGATGAGCTCACTAATGTACATACCCATGGGAATAGTAGTAGTGCTAGCACTGTTAATAATTCTATGTCAACTGCAGAGAGACACACAGTGCAGTACACAGCTCTAATAGGGTTGACATAAATTCTGCTCCTAATGTGCTTTCTACTGATATATCACAAGCAGCAATTCCTAAATACAATTCTAATTATTCGATGCATGTGACACCTGCACCCCATAATCAGTCAACACTATACTGTTGCCCAATCAGGTAATCAAGGTCTTATGGAGCAGGTTTTTCCCCAGGACCAGATCACACACAAAGGGGGAGGTACCATATCCAAGACACAGAACCACAACCAGCGTACAGGGACAGCAGAGATATCAATTGAGGCAGGGCGAAAGCAACATCAAAATACAAATAGATGCCCAATATAATAATGTGATCAATCTTTCATCTATATCTCTCACTGCAGATCAGTTGAGAGTACTTAGCTTGGGTCTCAATTTCTCTCCCACCAACGAATTTGACGTTTTTAAAAACATTGTTGGATTTAAAACAAATTCATAAGAAATTTAACTCTCAAGAAATTCTTTGCACACTCAGTTGAATCCACAGATACTACACAGCCGCTGGCTTCGACTAACACTGACTCACTTTCTTTTTCCCAATCCTGTGATGTTGTTTCTTTACAACAATTACAGTTAGAATCCAACACAGGACACTCAGGCTTCTGCATAAACAGGGGTCCAACCATGAGGAGTAAGTCCACATTTTATCCCATACAGGTACGGGGTAATATAGTGGAAATCTTCTATCATAGGGTAGAGCAAGATCTCATTTCCCTAAAACTAAACAACAAAAAGCCCAAAAATAACCTGAGCTTCAGGGAAAGGACAGCTGTCAAGGAGTTAAAAGATAACCACATCTATCACAATACGTAAAGCCGACAAAGGCGGCATGACTGTTGTCCTAGATCGTGAAGCTTATGTAGCAGAGGCTATTAGACAACTGAGTAATAGAGAAGAATACTCAATTTTGAGAGGCGACCCTACATCAGTTTTCAGGAGGGAACAAGGGTTCATTGACCAAGCGACTTTTGCTTATCTGGTTCCGGATTTTCCCAAAATCCTGCATTCCATCACTTCCCGAAGGTCCACAAGTCCCTCCTAGAGGTTAAGGGACGGCCCCATTGTAAGCGGGGTGGACTCCCTGTTGTGCAACATATCGGAGTGGATAGACAGCCTCCTACAGCCACTGGTAACCTCTTTGCCCTCGTATTTACAAGATACAAAGCAAGTGTTTGAAACTAATGGAGGAGGTAGTTTGGACATCACAATCCAAATGGTTGTCTGTGGATGCTGTCTCACCTCTACTCGTGTATACCCACGAAAAGGGTTTACAAGCTTTGTGCTTTTTTCTTGAGAATTTTGCAGGTTATAACTGAAGAATTTAACATTTTCATTGTCAAAGTAGTGGGATTTCCCTCCACACACTATTATTTTGTGTTTGAGGGGGTTTACTATCTCCAGAGATGTGGAACGGCGATGGGGGGCCTAAATTTGCTCCCTCGTTATGCTAATCTAATTCCTAGGATTCTGGGAGTTCTTCCACATCTTTGGAGATAGTAACCCCCTTTCGCGTCTTTGTGTCTCTATACAAGAGATACATAGACAATCTGATTTTTATCTGGACAGGTACCGAAGCCCAAGCTGGAAGAATTCTTTTCATATCTTAACCACAATGACATGAATCTTAGATTCACCTTTGAATTTAATGATAGGTCCATCAATTACCTGGAACCTTACCCTAATAGGGCTCCCCCAGTGGTAAAGTTAAGACTATTTCTTACAGAAAACCCATTTCAGGGAATTCAGTCCTCTTTGGGACCAGCTGTCACCCCAAGCATGTCCCTGAGGCTATAGCTAAAGGGGAGATGGTTCGACTTAAACGTAACTGCTCAGATGCCAATGACTTCAGGACTTTAGCCAGGGGATCTAGAATCTAGATTGCAGCAGAGAAAATACCCCTGAAATACCATTTGCAGTGCTAAACAGTTAGGTGACTACTAGGACCAGAGAGAGTCTTTTGACAGATAAAGGGGGTCCCAAAAACAAACAATTTAATGGAGTCCACTTTTGTTACTACACATAGTGGTCAATACAATGATATCTGCTCCATTATACGGAAGCACTTTAAAATTTTGCAGGCTGATGACAAACTCATTGATACTGTAAAGAATGGAGTCAGATGTTCATATAGAAAAGGTCCCACATTAGGTTCTCTACTATCTCCTACTGTGTTGCCTACCAATACCAAGGGATAATTGTGCCTGGATGAGACATCAGGGGCATGCACAAATGCGGTCACAAACAAGTGTAAACCGGTGTGATTATGTAAGGACAGACAATACTTTTTCAAGTTATGTCACAGGCCAAACATACACATCAAATCACTCCTGGAACTGCACGTATAAATATGTTATTTACATTCTAAATTGCTCTCAATGTAGAATCCAATACATACGTCTCACCTCCAGGGACATTAACACCAGAATTAGGGAACACCTGTTCTCCTTCACAACCGCCAAATCCAGTACCCCCCGGTAAGTACAGCATTTTGGAGTATATCATGGTGGTAAATCTCTCTACTTTCTCATGGAGTGCAATAGAGAAAGTGCACAACCCAAAAGAGGGGGTTCCATTGATCGTATATTGGAGTTGAGGGAGGCATTTTGGATTTTACACTAGGCACTCGATTTCCCATGGGTGGCCTCAACTCCAAATACGACATTATGAACCTATGGTAAAATACGACATTATGAACCTATGGTAAATACTCGCTTTCTTGTTCCCTTCTTGTCCCCACTCAATCATAAATTTTAGTCATACTTTCTCTCACACTCTTACATATATATCCCACACTTACTTTTTTCATTTCCATATATACTTTTTGCCCGATCTATGAATACATGTTTTTGGTGCCATGTATATATATTTTATATATTTCTTTGTCATTTAAAGCATGTTAGTTTTTTCATATTTAGTGTTCTGGGATTTGGTGATCAAATAATGCACCCCTCTCCATGTTACCAGGGGCCCTCTAACTTTAAACTGTTTAACTTGGTTATACCCTGGCATTTTCATTTCTTTCCCCAGTTCTATTTGAGAGTATATCATACACTGTATATTTTGTGTATCTTCCTTACATGCTCCATACTATATATATATGCAGAGTTTCCTGCACTATTTTTGCAGGTGGAACTAAGTTCTCCCTGGAAGAGAACAGAAAAGCTTCAGTAAACCTGCTGCTGCTGGTGGGATGATCTAGAGAACAGTCTGATTAGAGGGATAGTGAGATCCTCTAGTAAAGGGCAGTAACACTTCCTAATATACACTAAATGCAAGCTTGTGGTGAGACTCTGTGGGGGTAGTTTATCAACGTGTCTACTTTACCAGCCTTCCCCGGTTCAATACGCCCGCCTAAGCTCGCCTCACATCGCCGCAGCGGACCTGCAAAAATTCGCCTAAGTTATCAAAAAAGCTGTCAAAAAGCCACGCACTAAGTACGACGGGCGATGAGCATCGGATTGTGGAGAGTTATCACTCATCGATCTCGCTGCTCTTCGGCCTTTTTTACACGCTTTCTTGCCTAGCCTGTCACTAAGCACCCACACAAAACTACACTGTTCTACCCCCTATTCCGGCGCCCCCGGAGTCCCCCCGCAACTAAATAAAGTTATTAACCCCTAAACCACCCGCTCCTAGATCCCGCCGCAACTCTTATAAATGTATTAACCCCTAAACTGCCGCTCCCGGACCCCGCCGCAACCTATATTAAACTTAATTAACCCCTATCCTGCCCCCCCTACACCGTCGCCACCTATAATTACTTTATTAACCCCTATCCTGCCCCCCCCTACACCGCCGCCACTGTAATAAAATGATTAACTCCTAAACCTAAGTCTAACACTAACCCTAACACCTCCCTAACTTAAATATTAATTAAATAAATCTAAATAAAATTTCTATTATTAACTAAATTAATCCTATTTAAAACTAAATACTTACCTTTAAAATAAACCCTAATATAGCTACAATATAAATAATTGTAGCTATCTTAGGATTTATTTTTATTTTACAGGTAACTTTCAATTTATTTTAACTAGGTACAATAGCTATTAAGTAGTTATTAACTATTTAATAGCTACCTAGCTAAAATAAAGAGAAATTTACCTGTAAAATAAAAACTAACCTAAGTTACAATTACACCTAACACCACACTATCATTAAATAAATTATTCCTATTTGAAACTAAATACTTACCTGTAAAATAAACCCCTAAGAAGTACAATGTAATTAATAATTACATTGTAGCTATTTTTAGGATTTATATTTATTTTACAGGTAACTTTGTATTTATTTTAGCTAGTTAGAATAGTTATTAAATAGTTATTAACTATTTAATAACTACCTAGCTAACAGAAATACAAATGACCTGTAAAATAAATCTAACCTAAGATACAATTAAACCTAACACTACACTATCATTAAAATTAATTAAATAAATTAACTACAAATAACTTACAATTAAATACAATTACATAAACTAACCTAAAGTACCAAGAAATAAAAAAGCTAAGTTACCAAAAATAAAAACCAATAAGTTACAAACATTTAAAAAATATTACAACAATTTTAAGCTACTTACACCTAATCTAAAGCCCCCTAATAAAATAACAAAGCCCCCCAAAATAAAAAAAATGCCCTACCCTATTCTAAAATTAAAAAAGTTCAAAGCTCTTTTACCATACCAGCCCCTTAAAAGGGCCTTTTGCGGGGCATGCCCCAAAGAATTCAGCTCTTTTGCCTGTAAAAGAACAATACATCCCCCCCCCAACATTAAAAACCCAACCACCCACATACCCCTAATCTAACCAAACCCCCCTTAAGCGGCCGCTGAAGGAAGTCTTCATCCGGGCAATAGTCATCTTCCAAGCGGGGTCTTCAATCTTCTTCTTCAGGATCCATCTTCATTCCGCCGATGGACTACCGACGAATGAAGGCTCCTTTAAGGGACGTCATCCAAGATGCGGTCCCTTCAATTCCGATTGACTGATAGGATTCTATCAGCCAATCGGAATTAAGGTAGGAAAAATCTGATTGGCTGATTGAATCAGCCAATCAGATTGAGCTCGAATCTATTGGCTGATCCAATCAGCCAATCAGATTGAGCTCGCATTATATTGGCTGTTCCGATCAGCCAATAGAATGCGAGCTCAATCTGATTGGCTGATTCAATCAGCCAATCAGATTTTTCCAACCTTAATTCGATGGCTGATAGAATCCTATCAGGCCAATCGGAATTGAAGGGATGCCATCTTGGATGACATCCCTTAAAGGAGCCTTCATTCGCGGGTTAGTCCGTCGGGGAAGAAGGATGTTGCGCGTCGGCGGAATGAAGATGGATCCTGAAGAAGAAGATTGAAGGAACCCCGCTTGGAAGATGAAATTGCCCGGATGGAAGACTTCTTCAGCGCCGCTTGGAAGATGACATCGCCCGGATGGAAGACTTCTTCAGCGCCACTTGGAGGATCACTTCATCAGATTGTAAGACTTCTTCAGTGCCCCTTGGAGGATCACTTTCTGTCGCTCCGGATCCTCTCTCGGTTTCATCGGTGGGTCGGCTGGCTGAAGACAACTCAAGGTAGGATGATCTTCAGGGGGATAGTGTTAGGTTTTTTTAAGGGGGGGTTTGGGTTAGATTAGGGGTATGATGGGTGGTGGGTTTTAATGTTGGGGGGGGTTGTATTGTTCTTTTACAGGCAAAAGAGCAGTTTTCTTTGGGGCATGCCCTGCAAAAGGCCCTTATAAGTGCTGGTAAGGTAAAAGAGCTTTGAACTTTTTTTAATTTAGAATCGGGTAGGGCATTTTTTTATTTTGGGGGGGCTTTGTTAATTTTATTAGGGGGCTTAGATTAGGTGTAAGTAGCTTAAAATTGTTGTAATATTTTTAAAATGTTTGTAACTTATTTTTATTTATTTTTTGTAACTTAGCTTTTTATTTTTGGTACTTTAGTTTGTTTATGTAATTGTATTTAATTGTAGTTATTTGTAGTTAATTTAATTTAATTACTTTAATGATAGAGTAGTGTTAGGTTTAATTGTAACTTAGGTTAGGATTTATTTTACAGGTAATTTTGTATTTCTTTTAGCTAGGTAGCTATTAAATAGTTAATAACAGTAAAGGGCAGTAACACTTCCTAATATACACTAAATGCAAGCTTGTGGGTTAGACTCTGAGGGGTAGTTATCAACGTGTCTACTTTACCAGCCTTCCCCGGTTCAATACGCCCGCCTAAGCTCGCCTCACATCGCCACAGCGGACCTGCAAAAATTTGCCTAGTTATCAAAAAATCTGTCAAAAAGCCACGCACCAAGTACGGGGCGGATGAGCAGTGGATTGTGAGAGTTTTTTACAGCTTTCTTGCTAGCCTGTCACTAAGCACCCACACTAAACTACACTGTTCTACCCCCTATACCGGCACACCCGGAGCCCCCCGCAACTAAATAAAGTTATTAACCCCTAAACCACCGCTCCTAGATCCCGCCGCAACTCTTATAAATGTATTAACCCCTAAACTGCCACTCCCGGGACCCCGCCGCAACCTATATTAAACTTATTAACCCCTTTTTCTGCCCCCCTACACCGTCGCCACCTATAATACATTATTAACCCCTATTCCTGCTCCCCCTACACCGCCGCCACTGTAATAAAATTATTAACCCCTAAACCTAAGTCTAACACTAACCCTACACACCTCCCTAACTTAAATATTAATTAAATAAATCTAAATACAATTTTATTATTAACTAAATTAATCCTATTTAAAACTAAATACTTACCTTTAAAATAAACCCTAATATAGGCTACAATATAAATAATTGTAGCTATTTTAGGATTTATATTTATTTTACAGGTAACTTTCAATTTATTTTAACTAGGTACAATAGCTATTAAATAGTTATTAAACTATTTAATAGCTACCTAGCTAAAATAAAGAGAAATTTACCTGTAAAATAAAAACTAACCTAAGTTACAATTACACCCTAACCCCACTACACTATCATTAAATAAATTATTCCTATTTAAAACTTAAACACTTACCTGTAAAATAAACCCTAAGACAGCTACAATGTAATTAATAATTACATTGTAGCTATTTTAGGATTTATATTTATTTTACAGGTAACTTTGTATTTATTTTAGCTAGTTAGAATAGTTATTAAATAGTTATTAACTATTTAATAACTACCTAGCTAAAAGAAATACAAAATGACCTGTAAAATAAATCCTAACCTAAGATACAATTAAACCTAACACTACACTATCATTAAATTAATTAAATAAATTAACTACAAATAACTACAATTAAATACAATTACATAAACTAACTAAAGTACCAAAATAAAAAAGCTAAGTTACAAAAAAAAAAAAAAAGTTACAAACATTTAAAAAATATTACAAAAATTTTAACCCCTTAAATGACAACTGACGTACCAGGTACGTCATGCATTAACAAGCAGTTAATGATAATGGACGTACCTGGTACGTCAGTTGTCTAACAGAGTGCTGGAAGCGATCACAATCACTTCCAGCAGCTCTGAGGGTATTGCAGTGATGCCTCGATATGGAGGCATCCTGCAATACCCCTTTACAAGCCTCCGATGCAGAGAGAGCCACTCTGTGGCCCTCTCTGCACCGGCAGTGATGGTGCCGATGGTGCCTTTGTCCGGTGGGAGGAGGGAGCGTGTGCGTGCGTGCACGGGTGTGCGTGTGCACGTGGGCGCGCGTGTGCACGTGCACGTGCGCATGCGTGCATTAGCCACACTGACACCAATGAAAAAGGAAGGGGATTTTTTTTTTTTTTTTACATTTAAAAGGATCTGGGAGGGGGAGGGGGTGGGGGTATTGTGGGGGGGGGGCTGCTACACTACAGAAATAAACATACAAATAAAAGTTAAAAATAAAATTAAAATAGTTTGGTTTGTGGGGCCAAACTGGGTACTGGCAGACAGCTGCCAGTACCCAAGATGGTGGTAATTAGGTAGGGGAGAGGGTTAGAGAGCTGGAGGGGGGGATCAGGGAGGTTGGTGCTAAGGCAGGGGTCCATCACAACTAAAATATTTTATAATTTTTATTTTAAAAAAAACAAAAAACTTTTATTTAGTACTGGCAGACTTTCTGCCAGTACTTAAGATGGCGGTAACAATTGTGGGGTGGGGGAGGGTAGAGAGCTGTTTGGGAGGGATCAGGGGGTGGGATGTGTCAGGTGGGAGGCTGATCTCTAAAATTAACCCTGCAAGCTCCCTACAAGCTACCTAATTTAACCCCTTCACTGCTGGGCATAATTCACGTGTGGTGCGCGAGCAGCATTTAGCGGCGCTCTAATTACCAAAAAGCAACGCCAAAGCCATATAAATCTGCTATTTCTGAACAAAGGGATCCGAGAGAAGCTTTTACAACAATTTCTGCCATAATAGCACAAGCTGTTTGTAAATAATTGCAGTGAGAAACCTAAAATTGTGAAAAAATGTAAAGTTTTTTTTTTATTTGCTCGCATTTGGCGGTGAAATGGTGGCATGAAATATACCAAAATTGGCCAAGATCAATACTTGGGGTTGTCTACTACACTACACAAAAGCTAAAATTAACCCTACAAGCTCCCTACAAGCTCCCTAATTAACCCCTTCACTCCTCGCATAAAACGTGTGGTGCGCAGCGGCATTTTAGCGGCCTTCTAATTACCAAAAGCAACCACAAAGCCATATAAGTCTGTTATTTCTGAAAAAGGGGATCCCAGAGAAGCATTTACAACCATTTGGCCATAATTGCAGAAGCTGTTTGTAATAATTTCAGTGGGAAACCTAAAGTTTGTGACAAACTTTGTGAAAAAGTGAACTTTTTTTTTTTTAACGCATTTGGTGGTGAAATGGTGGCATGAAATATACCAAAATGGGGCCTAGATCAGAATACTTTGGGATGTCTTCTAAACAAAATATATACATGTCAAGGGATATTCAGGTATTCCTGACAGATATCAGGGTTCCAAAGTAACTAGCGGCTAATTTTGAAAAAAAGTGGTTTGGAAATAGCAAAGTGCTACTAGTATTTATTGCCCCATAAATTGCAAAAAAAGCAAAGAACATGTAAACATTGGGTATTTCTAAACTCAGGACAAAATATATAAGCTATTTAGCATGGGTGTTTTTTGGTGATTGTAGATGTGTAACAGATTTTGGGGGTCAAAGTTAGAAAATGTGTGTTTTTTTTTCCATTTTTTCCTCATATTTTATCATTTTTTTTTTTAGTAAATTATAAGATATGATGAAAATAATGGTATCTTTAGAAAGTCCATTTAATGACGAGAAAACGGTATATAATATGTGTGGGTACAGTAAACGAGTAGAGGAAAATTACAGCTAAACGCAAACACTGCAGAAATGTAAAAATAGCCATTGTCATTAAGGGGTAAGAAAATTGAAAAATGGTCCGGTCATTAAGGGGTTAAGCTACTTACACCTAATCTAAGCCCCCTAATAAAATAACAAAGCCCCCCAAAATAAAAAAATGCCCTACCCTATTCTAAATTAAAAAAGTTCAATACTCTTTTACCTTACCAGCCCTTAAAAGGGCCTTTTGCGGGGCATGCCCCAAAGAATTCAGCTCTTTTGCCTGTAAAAGAACAATACATCCCCCCCCCAACATTAAAACCCACCACCCAAATACCCCTAATCTAACCCAAACCCCCCCTTAAAAAAAACCTAACCACTACCCCCCTGAAGATCATCCTACCTTGAGTTGTCTTCAGCCAGCCGACCCACCGATGGAACCAGAAGAGGAGATCCGGAGCGACAGAAGTGATCCTCCAAGGGTCGCTGAAGAAGTCTTCCATCCGATGAAGTGATCCTCCAAGGGGCGCTGAAGAAGTCTTCCATCCGGGCGATGTCATCTTCCAAGCGGCGCTGAAGAAGTCTTCCCATCCGGGGCGATGTCATCTTCCAAGCGGCGCTGAAGAAGTCTTCCATCCGGGCAATGTCATCTTCCAAGCGTGGTCTTCAATCTTCTTCTTCAGGATCCATCTTCATTCCGCCGACGGACTACCAACGAATGAAGGCTCCTTTAAGGGACGTCATCCAAGATGGCGTCCCTTCAATTCCGATTGGCTGATAGGATTCTATCAGCCAATCGGAATTAAGGTAGGAAAAATCTGATTGGCTGATTGAATCAGCCAATCAGATTGAGCTCGCATTCTATTGGCTGATTCAATCAGCCAATCAGATTGAGCTCGCATTCTATTGGCTGATCCAATCAGCCAATCAGATTTTTCCAACCTTAATTCCGATTGGCTGATAGAATCCTATCAGCCAATCGGAATTGAAGAGATGCCATCTTGGATGACGTCCCTTAAAGGAGCCTTCATTCGTCGGTAGTCCCGTCGGGAGAGAGGGGGAAGAAGGATGTTCCGCGTCGGCGGAATGAAGATGGATCCTGAAGAAGAAGATTGAAGACCACGCTTGGAAGATGACATTGCCCGGATGGAAGACATCTTCAGCGCCGCCTGGAAGATGACATCGCCCGGATGGAAGACTTCATCAGCGCCGCTTGGAAGATGACATCGCCCGGATGGAAGACTTCTCAGCGCCGCTTGGAGGATCACTTCATCGGATGGAAGACTTCTTCAGCGCCCCTTGGAGGATCACTTCTGTCGCTCCGGATCTCCTCTTCGGTTCCATCGGTGGGTCGGCTGGCTGAAGACAACTCAAGGTAGGATGATCTTCAGGGGGGTAGTGTTAGTTTTTTTTTAAGGGGGTTTGGGTTAGATTAGGGGTATGTGGGTGGTGGTTTTAATGTTGGGGGGGGTTGTATTTTTCTTTACAGGCAAAAGAGCAGTTTTCTTTGGGGCATGCCCCGCAAAAGGCCCTTTTAAGGGCTGGTAAGGTAAAAGAGCTTTGAACTTTTTAAAATTTAGAATAGGGTAGGGCATTTTTTTTTATTTTGGGGGGCTTTGTTATTTTATTAGGGGGCTTAGATTAGGTGGTAAGTAGCTTAAAATTGTTGTAATCTTTTTTAAATGTTTGTAACTTATTGTTTTTATTTTTTGTAACTTAGCTTTTTTTTATTTTTGGTACTTTAGTTAGTTTATGTAATTGTATTTAATTGTAGTTATTTGTAGTTAATTTATTTAATTAATTTAATGATAGAGTAGTGTTAGGTTTAATTGTAACTTAGGTTAGGATTTATTTTACAGGTAATTTTGTATTTCTTTTAGCTAGGTAGCTATTAAATAGTTAATAACTATTTAATAACTATTCCTAGCTAGCTAAAATAAATACAAAGTTACCTGTAAAATAAATATAAATCCTAAAATAGCTACAATGTAATTATTAATTACATTGTAGCTGTCTTAGTGGTTTATTTTACAGGTAAGTATTTAGTTTCAAATAGGAATAATTTATTAAATGATAGTGATACTGTAAAAACCTAATCACTGAAGGGGGCACTCAAGATGCAGTATAATCAATAATCTAAAACAAAAGTATATATGATGGGGCAATGTTTAGCTATCATAGATGAGTATATACACAATAAAAAGCAGAAAACAGTAAATTCTTAGATACTGTAGTGAAAATACACTTGCAATTGTGAAAAATTAGACAGTCCTTTATACGTTCTTCAAAGGATAACGATTGCTGTAGCGGCTTGCCTCCTCCTCACTGGATGGTCCAGGTGGTACTATATAAGATAAAACAGAATGGAGGGGCGCCTCATGTGTGGTATCATCTATTAATTAACAACGAGTCACAGAACTATTGCCAAATGGGTACTCACAAATTTGGAGAGCACACTTATGTCCTGGTAGGGGCGGGCTGCAGAATTAGAAAGGTGTGACAGCTCACCTACTTGAAGGCGCTCTTGCCGTAAGATGGTGGTGCTATAAGGGAGACAAGAAATACGGGCACCACATGTGCAGACTATTAATGGTACAACCACAACAGATTCTTTAATGTGGAGGGTACTCACATATTCCCAGAGCACACCAATGTGCTTGTAGAAGCAGGCTGCAGATTGGTAGAGGTGTGGCAGCTCACCCAAACTCTAGGTATCTTGATATTTGTATGATAATGTGTTTCCCTCAGGTGCTGGGCTGGTCTCTCATAGGTGAACAATGGCAGATGGTGGGTAGAAATGAATCCACTCAAAGGATAAAAGATATATCCAAATTTATTTAAAAAAGCATAAAAGTTTAAAAACAACAGCACAATGATTGCTGATGAGAGTGGATAACAGGGGTGTCCAATAATCATCCAATCATGCAACGCGTTTCACGGTTCACAGACCGTTTCATCAGGCATAAAAAATCATAATCCTTTTCCCAAATCCTTGTTCAGATCAGCCAATAGAATGCAAGCTCAATCTGATTGGCTGATCGGATCAGCCACTCGGATTGAACTTGATTCTGATTGGCTGATTCCAATCAGCCAATCAGAATTTTCCTACCTTAATTCCGATTTGCTGATAGAATCCTATGGATGTTCCGCGTCGACGGGATGACCATGGATCTGGAAGAAAGAAGATTGAAGATGCCGCTTGATAGAAGACTTCAGCCCGATCATGGACCTCTTAGCTCCCGCTTGGATGAAGACTTCAGCCCGATCATGGACCTCTTCAGCTCCGGCTTGGATGAAGACTTCAGTCTGATCATGGACATCTTCAGCCCCCGCTTGGGCTTGGATGAAGACGTCGAGCCAGGACGAATCGGTGAACCCGGGTGTGGTGAAGACAAGGTAGGGAGATCTTCAGGGGCTTAGTGTTAGGTTTTTTTAAAGGGGGTTTGGGTTAGATTAGGGATATGTGGGTGGTGGGTTGTAATGTTGGGGGGGGTATTGTATGTTTTTTTTTTACAGGCAAGAGAGCTGAATTCTTTGGGGCATGCCCCGCAAAGGGCCCTTTTCAGGGCTGGTAAGGTAAAAGAGCTTTTCTATTTTAATTTTAGAATAGGGTAGGGCAATTTTTTTATTTTGGGGGCTTAGAGTAGGTGTAATTAGTTAAAATTGTTGTAATATTTTTCTAATGTTTGTAAATATTTTTTTATTTTTTGTAACTTAGTTCTTTTTTATTTTTTACACTTTAGTTAGTTTATTTAAATGTATTTATTTGTAGGTATTGTATTTAATTATTTATTGCTAGTGTAGTGTTAGGTTTAATTGTAGGTAATTGTAGTAGTTATTTAATTTATTTATTGATAGTGTAGTGTTAGGTTTAATTGTAACTTAGGTTAGGATTTATTTTACAGGTAATTTTGTAATTATTTTAACTAGGTAGCTATTAATAGTTATTAACTATTTAATAGCTATTGTACCTGGTTAAAATAATTACAAAGTTGCCTGTAAAATAAATATTAATCCTGAAATTAGCTACAATATAATTAAAATTTATATTGTAGCTATATTAGGGTTTATTTTACAGGTAAGTATTTAGCTTTAAATAGGATTAATTTATCTAATAAGAGTTAATTATTTAGTTAGATAAAAATTATATTTAACTTAGGGGGTGTTAGGGTTAGTGGTTTAGAATTAGCTTTAGAGTTAAAAAATTTATTAGAGTAGCGGTGAGCTCCGGTCGGCAGATTAAGGGGTTAATGCTTGAAGTAGGTGTCGGCGATGTTAGGGAGGGGCAGATTAGGGGTTAATACTATTTATTAAGAGGTTATTGAGGCGGGAGTGAGGGCGGATTAGGGGTTAGTACATTATTATAGTAGCGGTGCGGTCCGGTCGGCAGATTAGGGGTTAATAAGTGTAGGTAGGTAGCGGCGACGTTGGGGGGCGGGCAAATAGGGGTTAATAAATATTATGTAGGTGTCGGCGATGTTAGTGGCAGCAGATTAGGGGTACATAGGGATAACATAGGTGGCGGCGGTGAGTGGTCGGCAGATAAGGGGTTAAAAATTTTAATAGAGTGGCGGCGATGTGGGGGGACCTCGGTTTAGGGGTACATAGGTAGTTTATGGGTGTTAGTGTACTTTAGAGCACAGTAGTTAAGAGCTTTATAAACCAGCGTTAGCCCAGAAAGCTCTTAACTGCTGACTTTTTTCTGCGGCTGGAGTTTTGTCGTTAGAATTCTAATGCTCACTTCAGCCAAGACTCTAAATACCGGCGTTAGAAAGATCCCATTGAAAAGATAGGATACGCACATGGCGTAGGGGGATCCTGCGGTATGGAAAAGTCGCGGCTGCAAAGTGAGAGTTAGACCCTTTCCTGACTGACTCCAAATACCAGCGGGCGGCCAAAACCAGCGTTAGGAGCCTCTAACGCTGGTTTTTGACGGCTACCGCCCAACTCTAAATCTAGCCGTAAGATAGCTACAATATAATTAATAATTACAATTGTTGCTATTTTAGGATTTATATTTATTTTACAGGTAACTTTGTATATATTTTAGCTAGGTACAATAGCTATTAAATAGTTAATAAATATTTAATAGCTACCTAGTTAAAATAATTACAAAATTACCTGTAAAATAAATCCTAACCTAAGTTACAAATACACCTAATACTAAACGATCAATAAATAAATTAAATAAATTAACTACAATTATCTAAAATAAAATACAATTAAATAAACTAAACTATATAACAAAAACAAACAACCACTAAATTACAAAAAATAAAAAGTATTACAAGAAGTTTAATCTAATTACACCTAATCTAAGCCCCCCTAATAAAATAAAAAAGCCCCCCAAAATAATAAAATTTCCCTACTCTAAACGAAATTACTAATAGCCCTTAAAAGGGCCTTTTGCGGGGCATTTCCCCAAAGTAATCAGCTCTTTTACCAGCCCTTAAAAGGGGCTTTTTGCAGGGCATTGCCCCAAAGTAATCAGCTCTTTTACCTGTAAAAAAAAGAAATACAATACCCCCCAACATTAAAACCCACCACCACCACCACACCCCTACTCTAAAACCCACCCGATCCCCCTTAAATAAACCTAACAGCTACACCATTGAAGATCACCCTAACTTGAGCCGTCTTCACCCAGCCGGGCCGAAGTGGTCCTCCAGCCGGGCAGAAGGTCTTCATCCGTATCGGGGCAGAAGAGTCTTCCATCCAGCAGAAGTCTTTATCCAAGCGAAATCTTCTATCTTTCCATCCTTCCGACGATGAGCGGCTCCATCTTGAAGACCTCCGGCGCGGAACATCCTTCTCGGCCGACTACTCCGACGAATGGCTGGTCCTTTAAATGACATCTTCCAAGATGGCGTCCTTCAATCCGATGGCTGATTAAATCAACCAATCAGATTTTTCCTACCTTAATCGCGATTGGCTGATAGAATACTATCAGCCAATCGGAATTCGAGGGACGCCATCTGGGATGACTTCAATTTAAAGGAATATTCATTCGTTCGGGTAGTCGTTGGCTGAGAAGGATGTTCCGCGCTGGAGGTCTTCAAGATGGATCGCTCATCGCCGGAAGGATGAAGATAGAAGATGCCACATGGATGAAGACTTCCGCTGGATGGAGGACCACTTCTGCCCGATCGGATGAAGACTTCTGCCCGGCTGGAGGACCACTTGTGCCCGGATCGGATAAAGAGTTCGGCCGGCTGGGTGAAGACGGCTCAAGGTAGGGTGATCTTCAATGGGGTAGTGTTAGGTTTATTTAAGGGGGGATCAGCTGGGTTTTAGAGTAGGGGTGTGTGGGTGGTGGGGTTAGGGTAGGGTATTGTATTTCTTGGGGAGGGTATTGTATTTCTTTTTTTTACAGGTAAAAGAGCTGATTACTTTGGGGCAATGCATCGCAAAAAGCCCTTTTAAGGGCTTGGTAAAAGAGCTGATTACTTTGGGGCAATGCCCCGCAAAAAGGCCCTTTTAAGGGCTATTAGTAATTTAGTTTAGGGGTAGGGAATTTTATTATGTTGGGGGCTTTTTTATTTTATTAGGGGGGCTTAGATTAGGTGTAATTAGATTAAACTTCTTGTAATCTTTTTTTTATTTTTTGTAATTTAGTGTTTGTTTGTTTTGTAATATAGTTTTGTTTATTTAATTGTATTATATTTTACATAATTGTAGTTAATTTATTTAATTAATTTATTGATAGTTTAGTGTTAGGTGTATTTGTAACTTAGTGTTAGGATTTATTTTCAGGTAATTTTGTAATTATTTTAACTAGGTAGCTAATAAATAGTTAATAACTGGTGGAGCCGACTCTTGAGCAGAGCAGACGTGTGAGAGCTTAGCTCCAGCTACTAAACTTGATTTAATTCCCTAAAAATTATAAAATTGAGTACTAAGAGATGGTATTGACCCATCTACAGACTAGAGACAGCTAGGATCGTCAGCTAAGCAGATTATATTTGATATATCCCCAAACACCAGAAACCATAATCACTGCCCTGGGACACGGGCCTGCAGCCCGCAAGAGAAGAAACGGAGGAGACTTCTGCCCAGAGCCATCGGAGGACACCCACGCAAATCCTGATACGGGAGAACAAGCAAAATCCAGTCAGAGTGGCAGAGACCCTGCCAGGACTGGAGAAGAAAACAGCTGGGTAAAGTGTCGGCTGACAGCAGGGCGCCAAACCTACCTGTAATCACGCCACAAGTGAGACGGGTTAAACACCCGACACAGGAGATATCCACCCCCTCTGTCAAGGAGGTTGTAAGATTATTGGGAGGGATCACCCTGGAGCAATAAGACAACTGAGATATGGAGTTCAGAGCCGTTAAATATCAGACAGGCCGCAAAACAACGGAGGGAGAAACACCATCTTGGATTAAATAAGTAAGTGCGCAGTAACCTCCATACACAGAGTTGGTTGGTGGCTCTGGATCCAAAAGACAGACATCACCTATCCGCCCCTACATGACACGTAGCTGATCCTAGGGGGGGATTGAAATATTACACAGAGGGACTTTCATAGAGCTACAGCTCTCCCACGGAGTGACTCCGCTATACTTACTGCCCCAGAGAAGCAGATAAAAAAATTATGTTTCGGACAGTGATCCCACAGCTTCACATGGCATCTCGAGAGGAGACTAAGGAAATTCCGAAAGGGCTATAGCTCTCTTTCATTTCCACAAGCTGGACGAATAGGGGGGGCATGGCAAAGGTAGATCCTCATTGACAACTGCACACATTGACAAATGGCGCCATTAGCAAAAGGGATGCATCAGCATCGCATTCACAGGCTCCGTATACAGTGTCAAGGGGAACATGGCAAATCAGCAGAGCTGTCAGGGCTAAATGCATATCCTTTGACTTGTGTACATTTCCAGGAGATAAGAGGACATACAGAAGTACTCCTGGTTCAACTGAAAAACGTTTCAAATATAATGTTTATCGGACCATAGGGAGTCAGATACAGACTGGAGAAGCTTGAGCCTAATAGCAACAATGAACTACCTGAATCCTGGACTATTGTATGTGGGTCTTTAACGATTGCATTTACGGTCTGTTAACTACAATATGCTGCAAACTTACGGCTAGATTTAGAGTTTTGTCGGTAAGGACCCGCGTAGCTAATGCTGGCTTTTTTCTGGCCAGCACCTTTAAAATAACTCTGGTATTGAGAGTCCACAGAATGGCTGCGTTAGGCTCCAAAAAAGGAGCGTACAGCATATTTAACGCCACTGCAACTCTCGATACCAGAGTTGCTTGCGGACGCGGCCAGCCTCAAAAACGTGCTCGTGCACGATTCCCCCATAGGAAACAATGGGGCTGCTTGAGCTGAAAACAGAGAGTAGGGCACCTAGAACCTTTGAAAATTATTCTTGGAGCTGTTGCTAGGCCAAATGGAAGAGCAACAAATTGGTAATGCTTGTCTAGAAAAAACGGACCCCTCGCCGCCACCTACATAATACTTATTAACCCCTATCCTGCCCCCCCTATACCGCCGCCACCTATAATAAATTTATTAACCCCTATCCTGCCCCCCCCCACACCGCTGTCACTATAATAAAATTATTAACCCCTAAACCTAAGTCTAACACTAACCCTAACACCCCCCTAAATTAAATATTAATTAAATAAATCTAAATAATAGTACTCTTATTAAATAAATTAATCCTATTTAAAACTAAATACTTACCTGTAAAATAAACCATAAGATAGCTACAATGTAATTAATAATTACATTGTAGCTATTTAGGATTTATTTTTATTTTACAGGTAACTTTGTATTTATTTTAACTAGGTACAATAGTTATTAAATAGTTATTAACTATTTAATAACTACCTAGCTAAAAGAAATACAAAATTACCTGTAAAATAAAACCTTACCTAAGTTACAATTAAACCTAACACTACACTATCACTAAATTAATTAAATAAATTAACTACAATTACCTACAATTAAATACAATTAAATAAACTAAACTAAATTACAAAAAAAAACAACACTAAATTACAGAAAAAAAAATATTACAAGAATTTTAAACTAATTACACCTAATCTAAGCCCCCTAATAAAATAAAAAAAAACAAAATAATAAAAGTCCCTACCCTATTCTACATTACAAAAGTAATCAGCTCTTTTACCAAGCCCTTAAAAGGGCTTTTTGCAGGGAACTGCCCCAAAGTAATCCCCCCCCCAACATTAAAACCCCACCACCACACATACCCCTACTCTAACCCACCCAAACCCCCTTAAATAAACCTAACACTACCCACCTGAAGATCTCCCTACCTTGAGTCGTCTTCACCCAGCCCGGGCCGAAGTCTTCATCCGATGGGGCCGAAGAGCACATCCAGACCGACAGAAGTCTTCATCCTATCCGGGCAGAAGAGGACATCTGGACTGGTAGACATCTTCATACAAGCGGCATCTTCTATCTTCATCCATCCGACGAGGAGCGGCTCCATCTTCAAGACCTCCGGCGTGGAGCATCCTTCCTGGCCGACGGACTAACGACGAATGCCTGGTCAATCTGATCTGATTGCATCAGCCAATCAGATTTTTCCTACTTAATTCCGATTGGCTGATAGAATCCTATCAGCCAATCGGAATTTGAGGGACGCCATCTTGGATGACGTCATTTAAAGGACCAGGCATTCGTCGGTTAGTCCGTCGGCCAGGAAGGATGCTCCACGGCCGGAGGTCTTGAAGATGGAGCCGCTCTCGTCGGATGGATGAAGATAGAAGATGCTGCTTGGATGAAGATGTCTGCCGGTCCGGATGTCCTCTTCTGCCCGGATAGGATGAAGGCTTCTGCCGGTCTGGATGTGCTCTTCGGCCCATTAGGATGAAGACTTCGGCCCGGCTGGGTGAAGACAACTAAAGGTAGGGAGATCTTCAGGGGGTAGTGTTAGGTTTATTTAAGGGGGGTGTTGGGTGGGTTAGAGTAGGGGTATGTGGGTGGTGGGTTTTAATTTACAGGTAAAAGAGCTGATTACTTTGGTGCAATGCCCCGCAAAAAGCCCTTTTAAGGGCTAGTAAAAGAGCTGATTACTTTGTAATGTAGAATAGGGTAGGGACTTTTATTATTTTGTTTTTTTTTAATTTTATTAGGGGGGCTTAGATTAGGTGTAATAAATTTGAAATTCTTGTAATATTTATTTTTCAGTAATTTAGTGTTTGTTTGTTTTTGTAATTAGTTTAGTTTATTTAATTGTATTTAATTGTAGTTAATTTATTTAATAATTTAGTGATAGTGTAGTGTTAGGTTTAATTGTAACTTAGGTTAGGTTTTATTTTACAGGTAATTTTGTAGTATTCTTTAGCTAGTAGTTATTAAATAGTTAATAACTATTTAATAACTATTGTACCTAGTTAAAATAAATACAAAGTTACCTGTAAAATAAAAATAAATCCTAAAATAGCTACAATGTAATTATTTAATTACATTTTAGCTATCTTATGTTTATTTTACAGGTAAGTATTTAGTTTTTAAATAGGAGTTAATTATTTAATAAGAGTACTATTAATTAGATTTATTTAAATTAATATTTAATTTAGGGGGGTGTTAGGGTTAGTGTTAGACTTAGGTTTAGGGGTTAATAATTTTATTATATGACAGCGGTGTGAGGGGGGGGGCAGGATAGGGGTTAATAATTTTATATAGGTGGCGGCGGTATAGGGGGGGCAGGATAGGGGTTAATAAGTATTATGTAGGTGGCGGCGGGGTCCGTTTTTCTAGACAAGCATTACCAATTTGTTGCTCTTCCATTTGGCCTAGCAACAGCTCCAAGAATATTTTTCAAAGGTTCTAGGTGCCCTACTCTCTGTTTTCAGCTCAAGCAGCCCCATTGTTTCCTATGGGGGAATCGTGCACGAGCACGTTTTTGAGGCTGGCCGCGTCCGCAAGCAACTCTGGTATCGAGAGTTGCAGTGGCGTTAAATATGCTGTACGCTCCTTTTTTGGAGCCTAACGCAGCCATTCTGTGGACTCTCAATACCAGAGTTATTTTAAAGGTGCGGCCAGAAAAAAGCCAGCATTAGCTACGCGGGTCCTTACCGACAAAACTCTAAATCTAGCCGTAAGTTTGCAGCATATTGTAGTTATCAGACCGTAAATGCAATCGTTAAAGACCCACATACAATAGTCCAGGATTCAGGTTAGTATCATTGTTGCTTTAGGCTCAAGCTTCTCCAGTCTGTATCTGACTCCCTATGGTCCGATAAACATTATATTTGAAACGTTTTTCAGTTGAACCAGGAGTACTTCTGTATGTCCTCTTATCTCCTGGAAATGTACACAAGTCAAAGGATATGCATTTAGCCCTGACAGCTCTGCTGATTTGCCATGTTCCCCTTGACACTGTATACGGAGCTGTGAATGCGATGCTGATGCATCCCTTTTGCTAATGGCGCCATTTGTCAATGTGTGCAGTTGTCAATGAAGGATCTACCTTTGCCATGCCCCCCCATTCGTCCAGCTTGTGGAAATGAAGAGAGCTATAGCCCTTTCGGAATTTCCTTAGTCTCCTCTCGGAGATGCCATGTGAAGCTGTGGGATCACTGTCCGAAACATAATTTTTTATCTGCCTTCTCTGGGGCAGTAAGTATAGCGGAGTCACTCCGTGGGAGAGCTGTAGCTCTATGAAAGTCCCTCTGTGTAATATTTCAATCCCCCCCTAGGATCAGCTACGTGTCAGGTAGGGCGGATAGGTGATGTCTGTCTTTTGGATCCAGAGCCACCAACCAACTCTGTGTATGGAGGTTACTGCGCACTTACTTATTTAATCCAAGATGGTGTTTCTCCCTCCGTTGTTTTGCGGCCTGTCTGATATTTAACGGCTCTGAACTCCATATCTCAGTTGTCTTATTGCTCCAGGGTGATCCCTCCAATAATCTTACAACCTCCTTGCAGAGGGGGTGGATATCTCCTGTGTCGGGTGTTTAACCCGTCTCACTTGTGGCGTGATTACAGGTAGGTTTGGCGCCCTGCTGTCAGCCGACACTTTACCCAGCTGTTTTCTTCTCCAGTCCTGCAGGTCTCTGCCACTCTGACTGGATTTTGCTTGTTCTCCCGTATCAGGATTTGCGTGGTGTCCTCCGATGGCTCTGGGGCAGAAGTCTCCTCCGTTCCTTCTCTTGCGGGCTGCAGGCCCTGTCCCAGGGCAGTGATTATGGTTTCTGGTGTTTGGGGATATATCAAATATAATCTGCTTAGCTGACGATCCTAGCTGTCTCTAGTCTGTAGATGGGTCAATACCATCTCTTAGTACTCAATTTTATAATTTTTAGGGAATTAAATCAAGTTTAGTAGCTGGAGCTAAGCTCTCACACGTCTGCTCTGCTCAAGAGTCGGCTCCACCAGTTATTAACTATTTATTAGCTACCTAGTTAAAATAATTACAAAATTACCTGTAAAATAAATCCTAACCTAAGTTACAAATACACCTAACACTAAACAATCAATAAATTAATTAAATAAATTAACTACAATTATGTAAAATAAAATACAATTAAATAAACTAAACTATATTACAAAAACAAACAAACACTAAATTACAAAAAATAAAAAAAAGATTACAAGAAGTTTAATCTAATTACACCTAATCTAAGCCCCCTAATAAAATAAAAAAGCCCCCCAAAAATAAAAAATTCCCTACCCTAAACTAAATTACAAATAGCCCTTAAAAGGGCCTTTTGCGGGGCATTGCCCCAAAGTAATCAGCTCTTTTACCAGCCCTTAAAAGGGCTTTTTGCGATGCATTGCCCCAAAGTAATCAGCTCTTTTACCTGTAAAAAAAAAGAAATACAATACCCTCCCCAAGAAATACAATACCCTACCCTAACCCACCACCCACACACCCCTACTCTAAAACCCAGCTGATCCCCCCTTAAATAAACCTAACACTACCCCATTGAAGATCACCCTACCTTGAGCCGTCTTCACCCAGCCGGGCCGAACTCTTTATCCGATCCGGGCACAAGTGGTCCTCCAGCCGGGCAGAAGTCTTCATCCGATCGGGGCAGAAGTGGTCCTCCATCCAGCGGAAGTCTTCATCCAAGTGGCATCTTCTATCTTCATCCTTCCGGCGATGAGCGGATCCATCTTGAAGACCTCCAGCGCGGAACATCCTTCTCAGCCAACGACTACCCGACGAATGAATATTCCTTTAAATGAAGTCATCCAAGATGGCGTCCCTCGAATTCCGATTGGCTGATAGTATTCTATCAGCCAATCGGAATTAAGGTAGGAAAAATCTGATTGGTTGATTTAATCAGCCAATCGGATTGAAGGACGCCATCTTGGAAGATGTCATTTAAAGGACCAGCCATTCGTCGGGTAGTCGGCCGAGAAGGATGTTCCGCGCCGGAGGTCTTCAAGATGGAGCCGCTCATCGTCGGAAGGATGAAGATAGAAGATTTCGCTTGGATAAAGACTTCTGCTGGATGGAAGACCTCTTCTGCCCCGATCGGATGAAGACTTCTGCCCGGCTGGAGGACCACTTCGGCCCGGCTGGGTGAAGACGGCTCAAGTTAGGGTGATCTTCAATGGGGTAGTGTTAGGTTTATTTAAGGGGGGATCGGGTGGGTTTTAGAGTAGGGGTGTGTGGTGGTGGGTTTTAATGTTGGGGGGTATTGTATTCTTTTTTTTACAGGTAAAAGAGCTGATTACTTTGGGGCAATGCCCTGCAAAAAGCCCTTTTAAGGGCTGGTAAAAGAGCTGATTACTTTGGGGAAATGCCCCGCAAAAGGCCCTTTTAAGGGCTATTAGTAATTTCGTTTAGAGTAGGGAAATTTTATTATTTTGGGGGGCTTTTTTATTTTATTAGGGGGGCTTAGATTAGGTGTAATTAGATTAAACTTCTTGTAATACTTTTTTATTTTTTGTAATTTAGTGGTTGTTTGTTTTTGTAATATAGTTTAGTTTATTTAATTGTATTTTATTTTAGATAATTGTAGTTAATTTATTTAATTTATTTATTGATCGTTTAGTATTAGGTGTATTTGTAACTTAGGTTAGGATTTATTTTACAGGTAATTTTGTAATTATTTTAACTAGGTAGCTATTAAATATTTATTAACTATTTAATAGCTATTGTACCTAGCTAAAATAAATACAAAGTTACCTGTAAAATAAATATAAATCCTAAAATAGCAACAATGTAATTATTAATTATATTGTAGCTATCTTACGGCTAGATTTAGAGTTGGGCGGTAGCCGTCAAAACCAGCGTTAGAGGCTCCTAACGCTGGTTTTGGCCGCCCGCTGGTATTTGGAGTCAGTCAGGAAAGGGTCTAACTCTCACTTTGCAGCCGCGACTTTTCCATACCGCAGATCCCCCTACGCCATGTGCGTATCCTATCTTTTCAATGGGATCTTTCTAACGCCGGTATTTAGAGTCTTGGCTGAAGTGAGCATTAGAATTCTAACGACAAAACTCCAGCCGCAGAAAAAAGTCAGCAGTTAAGAGCTTTCTGGGCTAACGCTGGTTTATAAAGCTCTTAACTACTGTGCTCTAAAGTACACTAACACCCATAAACTACCTATGTACCCCTAAACCGAGGTCCCCCCACATCGCCGCCACTCTATTAAAATTTTTAACCCCTAATCTGCCGACCACACACCGCCGCCACCTATGTTATCCCTATGTACCCCTAATCTGCTGCCACTAACATCGCCGACACCTACATAATATTTATTAACCCCTAATTTGCCGCCCCCAACGTCGCCGCTACCTACCTACACTTATTAACCCCTAATCTGCCGACCGGACCGCACCGCTACTATAATAAATGTACTAACCCCTAATCCGCCTCACTCCCGCCTCAATAACCCTATAATAAATAGTATTAACCCCTAATCTGCCCTCCCTAACATCGCCGACACCTAACTTCAAGCATTAACCCCTAATCTGCCGACCGGAGCTCACCGCTACTCTAATAAATTTTTTAACTCCTAAAGCTAATTCTAACCCTAACCCTAACACCCCCCTAAGTTAAATATAATTTTTATCTAACTAAATAAATTAACTCTTATTAGATAAATTAATCCTATTTAAAGCTAAATACTTACCTGTAAAATAAACCCTAATATAGCTACAATATAAATTTTAATTATATTGTAGCTAATTTAGGATTAATATTTATTTTACAGGCAACTTTGTAATTATTTTAACCAGGTACAATAGCTATTAAATAGTTAATAACTATTTAATAGCTACCTAGTTAAAATAATTACAAAATTACCTGTAAAATAAATCCTAACCTAAGTTACAATTAAACCTAACACTACACTATCAATAAATAAATTAAATAAACTACCTACAATTACCTACAATTAAACCTAACACTACACTAGCAATAAATTAATTAAATACAATACCTACAAATAAATACAATTAAATAAACTAACTAAAGTGTAAAAAATAAAAAAGAACTAAGTTACAAAAAATAAAAAAATATTTACAAACATTAGAAAAATATTACAACAATTTTAAACTAATTACACCTACTCTAAGCCCCCAAAATAAAAAAATGCCCTACCCTATTCTAAAATTAAAATAGAAAAGCTCTTTTACCTTACCAGCCCTGAAAAGGGCCCTTTGCGGGGCATGCCCCAAAGAATTCAGCTCTTTTGCCTGTAAAAAAAAAAACATACAATACCCCCCCAACATTACAACCCACCACCCACATATCCCTAATCTAACCCAAACCCCCTTTAAAAAAACCTAACACTAAGCCCCTGAAGATCTCCCTACCTTGTCTTCACCACACCGGGTTCACCGATTCGTCCTGGCTCCGACGTCTTCATCCAAGCCCAAGCGGGGGGCTGAAGATGTCCATGATCAGACTGAAGTCTTCATCCAAGCCGGAGCTGAAGAGGTCCATGATCGGGCTGAAGTCTTCATCCAAGCGGGAGCTGAAGAGGTCCATGATCGGGCTGAAGTCTTCTATCAAGCGGCATCTTCAATCTTCTTTCTTCCAGATCCATGGTCATCCCGTCGACGCGGAACATCCATAGGATTCTATCAGCCAATCGGAATTAAGGTAGGAAAATTCTGATTGGCTGATGGAATCAGCCAATCAGAATCAAGTTCAATCCGAGTGGCTGATCCGATCAGCCAATCAGATTGAGCTTGCATTCTATTGGCTGATCTGAACAAGGATTTGGAAAAGGATTATGATTTTTTATGCCTGATGAAACGGTCTGTGAACCGTGAAACGCGTTGCATGATTGGATGATTATTGGACACCCTGTTATCCACTCTCATCAGCAATCATTGTGCTGTTGTTTTTAAACTTTTATGCTTTTTTAAATAAATTTGGATATATCTTTTATCCTTTGAGTGGATTCATTTCTACCCACCATCTGCCATTGTTCACCTATGAGAGACCAGCCCAGCACCTGAGGGAACACATTTCATACAAATATCAAGATACCTAGAGTTTGGGTGAGCTGCCACACCTCTACCAATCTGCAGCCTGCTTCTACAAGCACATTGGTGTGCTCTGGGAATATGTGAGTACCCTCCACATTAAAGAATCTGTTGTGGTTGTACCATTAATAGTCTGCACATGTGGTGCCCGTATTTCTTGTCTCCCTTATAGCACCACCATCTTACGGCAAGAGCGCCTTCAAGTAGGTGAGCTGTCACACCTTTCTAATTCTGCAGCCCGCCCTACCAGGACATAAGTGTGCTCTCCAAATTTGTGAGTACCCATTTGGCAATAGTTCTGTGACTCGTTGTTAATTAATAGATGATACCACACATGAGGCGCCCCTCCATTCTGTTTTATCTTATATAGTACCACCTGGACCATCCAGTGAGGAGGAGGCAGCCGCTACAGCAATCGTTATCCTTTGAAGAACGTATAAAGGACTGTCTAATTTTTCACAATTGCAAGTGTATTT
Organism: Bombina bombina; assembly: GCF_027579735.1. NCBI lineage: Eukaryota > Metazoa > Chordata > Amphibia > Anura > Bombinatoridae > Bombina > Bombina bombina. The sequence goes on along the minus strand of NC_069502.1, from coordinate 742,739,543 downwards.
TCACTACAGTATCTAAGAATTTACTGTTTTCTGCTTTTATTGTGTATATACTCATCTATGAGCTAAACATTGCCCCATCATATATACTTTTGTTTTAGATTATTGATTATACTGCATCTTGAGTGCCCCCTTCAGTGATTAGGTTTTTACAGTATCACTATCATTAAATAAATTATTCCTATTTGAAACTAAATACTTACCTGTAAAATAAACCCTAAGACAGCTACAATGTAATTAATAATTACATTGTAGCTATTTTAGGATTTATATTTATTTTACAGGTAACTTTGTATTTATTTTAGCTAGCTAGAATAGTTATTAAATAGTTATTAACTATTTAATAGCTACCTAGCTAAAAGAAATACAAAATTACCTGTAAAATAAATCCTAACCTAAGTTACAATTAAACCTAACACTACTCTATCATTAAATTAATTAAATAAATTAACTACAAATAACTACAATTAAATACAATTACATAAACTAACTAAAGTACCAAAAATAAAAAAAGCTAAGTTACAAAAATAAAAACAATAAGTTACAAACATTTAAAAAAGATTACAACAATTTTAAGCTACTTACACCTAATCTAAGCCCCTAATAAAATAACAAAGCCCCCCAAAATAAAAAAATGCCCTACCCTATTCTAAATTTAAAAAGTTCAAAGCTCTTTTACCTTACCAGCCCTTAAAAGGGCCTTTTGCGGGCATGCCCCAAAGAAACTGCTCTTTTGCCTGTAAAAGAAAAATACAACCCCCCCCAACATTAAAACCCACCACCCACATACCCCTAATCTAACCCAAACCCCCCTTAAAAAAAACTAACACTACCCCCCTGAAGATCATCCTACCTTGAGTTGTCTTCAGCCAGCCGACCCACCGATGGAACCGAAGAGGAGATCCGGAGCGACAGAAGTGATCCTCCAAGGGGCGCTGAAGAAGTCTTCCATCCGATGAAGTGATCCTCCAAGCGGCGCTGAAGAAGTCTTCCATCCGGGCGATGTCATCTTCCAAGCGGCGCTGAAGAAGTCTTCCATCCGGGCGATGTCATCTTCCAAGCGGCGCTGAAGAAGTCTTCCATCCGGGCAATGTCATCTTCCAAGCGTGGTCTTCAATCTTCTTCTTCAGGATCCATCTTCATTCCGCCGACGCGGAACATCCTTCTTCCCCGACGGACTACCGACGAATGAAGGCTCATTTAAGGGACGTCATCCAAGATGGCATCTCTTCAATTCCGATTGGCTGATAGGATTCTATCAGCCAATCGGAATTAAGGTTGGAAAAATCTGATTGGCTGATTGAATCAGCCAATCAGATTGAGCTCGCATTCTATTGGCTGAAGATCAGCCAATAGAATGCGAGCTCAATCTGATTGGCTGATTGGATCAGCCAATAGAATGCGAGCTCAATCTGATTGGCTGATTCAATCAGCCAATCAGATTTTTCCTACCTTAATTCCGATTGGCTGATAGAATCCTATCAGCCAATCGGAATTGAAGGGACGCCATCTTGGATGACGTCCCTTAAAGGAGCCTTCATTCGTTGGTAGTCCGTCGGCGGAATGAAGATGGATCCTGAAGAAGAAGATTGAAGACCACGCTTGGAAGATGACATTGCCCGGATGGAAGACTTCTTCAGCGCCGCTTGGAAGATGACATCGCCCGGATGGAAGACTTCTTCAGCGCCGCTTGGAAGATGACATCGCCCGGATGGAAGACTTCTTCAGCGCCCCTTGGAGGATCACTTCATCGGATGGAAGACTTCTTCAGCGACCCTTGGAGGATCACTTCTGTCGCTCCGGATCTCCTCTTCGGTTCCATCGGTGGGTCGGCTGGCTGAAGACAACTCAAGGTAGGATGATCTTCAGGGGGGTAGTGTTAGGTTTTTTTAAGGGGGGTTTGGGTTAGATTAGGGGTATTTGGGTGGTGGGTTTTAATGTTGGGGGGGGATGTATTGTTCTTTTACAGGCAAAAGAGCTGAATTCTTTGGGGCATGCCCCAAAAAGCCCTTTTAAGGGCTGGTATGGTAAAAGAGTTTTGAACTTTTTTAATTTAGAATAGGGTAGGGCATTTTTTTATTTTGGGGGGCTTTGTTATTTTATTAGGGGGCTTAGATTAGGTGTAAGTAGCTTAACCCCTTAATGACCGGACCATTTTTCAATTTTCTTACCCTTAATGACAATGGCTATTTTTACATTTCTGCAGTGTTTGCGTTTAGCTGTAATTTTCCTCTTACTCGTTTACTGTACCCACACATATTATATACCGTTTTTCTCGTCATTAAATGGACTTTCTAAAGATACCATTATTTTCATCATATCTTATAATTTACTAAAAAAAAAAATGATAAAATATGAGGAAAAAATGGAAAAAAACACACATTTTCTAACTTTGACCCCCAAAATCTGTTACACATCTACAATCACCAAAAAACACCCATGCTAAATAGCTTATATATTTTGTCCTGAGTTTAGAAATACCCAATGTTTACATGTTCTTTGCTTTTTTTGCAATTTATGGGGCAATAAATACTAGTAGCACTTTGCTATTTCCAAACCACTTTTTTTCAAAATTAGCGCTAGTTACTTTGGAACCCTGATATCTGTCAGGAATACCTGAATATCCCTTGACATGTATATATTTTGTTTTAGAAGACATCCCAAAGTATTGATCTAGGCCCATTTTGGTATATTTCATGCCACCATTTCACCACCAAATGCGATAAAAAAAAAAAAAAGTTCACTTTTTCACAAAGTTTGTCACAAACTTTAGGTTTCCCACTGAAATTATTTACAAACAGCTTCTGCAATTATGGCACAAATGGTTGTAAATGCTTCTCTGGGATCCCCTTTTTCAGAAATAACAGACTTATATGGCTTTGTGGTTGCTTTTTGGTAATTAGAAGGCGCTAAATGCCGCTGCGCACCACACGTTTTATGCCGAGGAGTGAAGGGGTTAATTAGGGAGCTTGTAGGGAGCTTGTAGGGTTAATTTTAGCTTTAGTGTAGTGTAGTAGACAACCCCAAGTATTGATCTAGGCCAATTTTGGTATATTTCATGCCACCATTTCACCGCCAAATGCGAGCAAATAAAAAAAAAACTTTACATTTTTCACAATTTTAGGTTTCTCACTGAAATTATTTACAAACAGCTTGTGCTATTATGGCAGAAATTGTTGTAAAAGCTTCTCTCGGATCCCCTTTGTTCAGAAATAGCAGATTTATATGGCTTTGGCGTTGCTTTTTGGTAATTAGAAGGCCGCTAAATGCTGCTGCGCACCACACGTGAATTATGCCCAGCAGTGAAGGGGTTAAATTAGGTAGCTTGTAGGGAGCTTGCAGGGTTAATTTTAGAGATCAGCCTCCCACCTGACACATCCCACCCCCAGCCCTGATCCCAAACAGCTCTCTACCCTCCCCCACCCCACAATTGTTACCGCCATCTTAAGTACTGGCAGAAAGTCTGCCAGTACTAAATAAAAGTTTTTTGTTTTTTTTAAAATAAAAATTATAAAATATTTTAGTTGTGATGGACCCCTGCCTTAGCACCAACCTCCCTGATCCCCCCCTCCAGCTCTCTAACCCTCTCCCCTACCTAATTACCACCATCTTGGGTACTGGCAGCTGTCTGCCAGTACCCAGTTTGGCCCCACAAACCAAACTATTTTAATTTTATTTTTAACTTTTATTTTATGTTTATTTCTGTAGTGTAGCAGCCCCCCCCCACAATACCCCCACCCCTCCCCCTCCCAGATCCTTTTAAATGTAAAAAAAAAAAAAAATCCCCTTCCTTTTTCATTGGTGTCAGTGTGGCTAATGCACGCATGCGCACGTGCACGTGCACACGCGCGCCCACGTGCACACGCACACCCGTGCACGCACGCACACGCTCCCTCCTCCCACCGGACAAAGGCACCATCGGCACCATCACTGCCGGTGCAGAGAGGGCCACAGAGTGGCTCTCTCTGCATCGGAGGCTTGTAAAGGGGTATTGCAGGATGCCTCCATATCGAGGCATCACTGCAATACCCAGAGCTGCTGGAAGTGATTGTGATCGCTTCCAGCACTCTGTTAGACAACTGACGTACCAGGTACGTCCATTATCATTAACTGCTTGTTAATGCATGACGTACCTGGTACGTCAGTTGTCATTAAGGGGTTAAAATTTTGTAATATTTTTTAAATGTTTGTAACTTTTTTTTTTTTTTGTAACTTAGCTTTTTTATTTTTGGTACTTAGTTAGTTTATGTAATTGTATTTAATTGTAGTTATTTGTAGTTAATTTATTTAATTAATTTAATGATAGTGTAGTGTTAGGTTTAATTGTATCTTAGGTTAGGATTTATTTTACAGGTCATTTTGTATTTCTTTTAGCTAGGTAGTTATTAAATAGTTAATAACTATTTAATAACTATTCTAACTAGCTAAAATAAATACAAAGTTACCTGTAAAATAAATATAAATCCTAAAATAGCTACAATGTAATTATTAATTACATTGTAGCTGTCTTAGGGTTTATTTTACAGGTAAGTGTTTAGTTTTAAATAGGAATAATTTATTTAATGATAGTGTAGTGTTAGGTGTAATTGTAACTTAGGTTAGTTTTTATTTTACAGGTAAATTTCTCTTTATTTTAGCTAGGTAGCTATTAAATAGTTAATAACTATTTAATAGCTATTGTACCTAGTTAAAATAAATTGAAAGTTACCTGTAAAATAAATATAAATCCTAAAATAGCTACAATTATTTATATTGTAGCTATATTAGGGTTTATTTTAAAGGTAAGTATTTAGTTTTAAATAGGATTAATTTAGTTAATAATAGAAATTGTATTTAGATTTATTTAATTAATATTTAAGTTAGGGAGGTGTTAGGGTTAGTGTTAGACTTAGGTTTAGGGGTTAATAATTTTATTACAGTGGCGGCGGTGTAGGGGGAGCAGGATAGGGGTTAATAAATGTATTATAGGTGGCGACGGTAGGGGGGCAGAAAAGGGGTTAATAAGTTTAATATAGGTTGCGGCGGGTCCGGGAGTGCAGTTTAGGGGTTAATACATTTATAAGAGTTGCGGCGGGATCTAGGAGCGGTGGTTTAGGGTTAATAACTTTATTTAGTTGCGGGGGGCTCCGGGTGTGCCGGTATAGGGGGTAGAACAGTGTAGTTTAGTGTGGGTGCTTAGTGACAGGCTAGCAAGAAAGCTGTAAAAAACTCTCACAATCCACTGCTCATCGCCCCGTACTTGGTGCGTGGCTTTTTGACAGATTTTTTGATAACTTAGGCAAATTTTTGCAGGTCCGCTGTGGCGATGTGAGGCGAGCTTAGGCGGGGTATTGAACCGGGGAAGGCTGGTAAAGTAGACACGTTGATAACTACCCTCAGAGTCTAACCCACAGCTTGCATTTAGTGTATATTAGGAAGTGTTACTGCCCTTTACTGTTATTAACTATTTAATAGCTACCTAGCTAAAAGAAATACAAAATTACCTGTAAAATAAATCCTAACCTAAGTTACAATTAAACCTAACACTACTCTATCATTAAAGTAATTAAATAAATTAACTACAAATAACTACAATTAAATACAATTACATAAACAAACTAAAGTACCAAAAATAAAAAAGCTAAGTTACAAAAAATAAAAAAAATAAGTTACAAACATTTTAAAAATATTACAACAATTTTAAGCTACTTACACCTAATCTAAGCCCCTAATAAAATAACAAAGCCCCCCAAAATAAAAAAATGCCCTACCCTATTCTAAATTAAAAAAGTTCAAAGCTCTTTTACCTTACCAGCACTTAAAAGGGCCTTTTGCAGGGCATGCCCCAAAGAAAACTGCTCTTTTGCCTGTAAAAGAACAATACAAACCCCCCCCAACATTAAAACCCACCACCCACATACCCCTAATCTAACCCAAACCCCCCTTAAAAAACCTAACACTACCCCCCTGAAGATCATCCTACCTTGAGTTGTCTTCAGCCAGCCGACCCACCGATGAAACCGAAGAGGAGATCCGGAGCGACAGAAGTGATCCTCCAAGGGGCACTGAAGAAGTCTACATCTGATGAAGTGATCCCAAGTGGCGCTGAAGAAGTCATTCCATCGGGCGATGCATCATTCCAAGCGGCGCTGAAGAAGTCTTCCATCCGGGCAATTTCATCTTCCAAGCGGGGTCTTCAATCTTCTTCTTCAGGATCCATCTTCATTCCGCCGACGCAACAACCTCTTCTTCCCGACGGACTACCGACGAATGAAGGCTCCTTTAAGGGATGTCATCCAAGATGGCATCCCTTCAATTCCGATTGGCTGATAGGATTCTATCAGCCAATCGGAATTAAGGTTGGAAAAATCTGATTGGCTGATTGAATCAGCCAATCAGATTGAGCTGCAATTATTGGCTGATCGGAACAGCCAATATAATGCGAGCTCAATCTGATTGGCTGATTGGATCAGCCAATAGAATGCGAGCTCAATCTGATTGGCTGATTCAATCAGCCAATCAGATTTTTCCTACCTTAATTCCGATTGGCTGATAGAATCCTATCAGTCAATCGGAATTGAAGGGACGCCATCTTGGATGACGTCCCTTAAAGGAGCCTTCATTCGTCGGTAGTCCATTCGGAATGAAGATGGATCCTGAAGAAGAAGATTGAAGACCCCGCTTGGAAGATGACATTGCCCATGGAAGACTTCTTCAGCGCCGCTTTAAGGGGGGTTTGGGTTAGATTAGGGGTATGTGGGTGGTGGGTTTTAATGTTGGGGGGACGTATTGTTCTTTTACAGGCAAAAGAGCTGATTCTTTGGGCATGCCCCGCAAAAGGCCCTTTTAAGGGCTGGTATGGTAAAAGAGCTTTGAACTTTTTTAATTTAGATTAGGGTAGGCATTTTTTTTATTTTTGGGGGCTTTGTTATTTTATTAGGGGGCTTAGATTAGGTGTAAGTAGCTTAAAATTGTTGTAATATTTTTTTAAATGTTTGTAACTTATTGTTTTATTTTTTGTAACTTAGCTTTTTATTTTTGGTACTTTAGTTAGTTTATGTAATTGTATTTAATTGTAGTAATTTGTAGTTAATTTATTTAATTAATTTAATGATAGTGTAGTGTTAGGTTTAATTGTATTTAGGTTAGGATTTATTTTACAGGTCATTTTGTATTTCTGTTAGCTAGGGTAGTTATTAAATAGTTAATAACTATTTAATAATATTTAACTAGCTAAAATAAATACAAAGTTACCTGTAAAATAAATATAAATCCTAAAATAGCTACAATGTAATTATAATTACATTGTAGCTGTCTTAGGGTTTATTTACAGGTAAGTATTTAGTTTCAAATAGGAATAATTTATTTAATGATAGTGTGGTGTTAGGTGTAATTGTAACTTAGGTTAGTTTTTATTTTTACAGGTAAATTTCTTTATTTTAGCTAGGTAGTATTAAATAGTATAATAACTACTTAATAGCTATTGTACTAGTTAAAATAAATTGAAGTTACTGTAAAATAAAAATAAATCCTAAGATAGCTACAATTATTTATATTGTAGCTATATTAGGGTTTATTTTAAAGGTAAGTATTAGTTTTAATAGGATTAATTTAGTTAATAATAGAAATTTTATTTAGATTTATTTAATTAATATTTAAGTTAGGGAGGTGTTAGGGTTAGTGTTAGACTTAGGTTTAGGAGTTAATCATTTTATTACAGTGGCGGCGTGTAGGGGGGCAGGATAGGGTTAATAAATGTATTATAGGTGGCGACGGTGTAGGGGGGCAGGATAGGGGTTAATAAGTTTAATATAGGTTGCGGCGGGGTCCGGGGAGCGGCAGTTTAGGGGTTAATACATTTATAAGAGTTGCGGCGGATCTAGGAGCGGTGGTTTAGGGGTTAATAACTTTATTTAGTTGCGGGGGACTCCGGGGCGCCGAAAAGGGGTAGAACAGTGTAGTTTTGTGTGGGTGCTTAGTGACAGGCTAGCAAGAAAGCTGTAAAAAAGCCGAAGAGCAGCGAGATCGGATGAGTGATAACTCTCACAATCCGCTGCTCATCGCCCCGTACTTAGTGCGTGGCTTTTTGACAGCTTTTTTGATAACTTAGGCGAATTTTTGCAGGTCCGCTGCGGCGATGTGAGGCGAGCTTAGGGCGGGCGTATTGAACCGGGGAAGGCTGGTAAAGTAGACACGTTGATAACTACCCTCTCAGAGTCTCACCCACAAGCTTGCATTTAGTGTATATTAGGAAGTGTTACTGCCCTTTACTAGAGGATCTCACTATCCCTCTAATCAGACTGTTCTCTAGATCATCCCACCAGCAGCAGCAGTGTTTACTGAAGCTTTTCTGTTCTCTGTCCAGGGAGAACTTAGTTCCACCTGCAAAAATAGTGCAGGAACTCTGCATATATATATAGTATGGAGCATGTAAGGAAGATACACAAAATTACAGTGTATGATATACTCTCAAATAGACACTGGGGAAAGAAATGAAAATGCCAGGGTATAACCAATTAAACAGTTTAAAGTTAGAGGCCCTGGTAACATGGAGAGGGGTGCATTATTTGATCACCAAATCCCAGAACACTAAATATGAAAAAAACTAACATGCTTTAAATGACAAGAAATATATAAAATATATATACATGGCACAAAAACATGTATTCATAGATCGGGCAAAAAAGTATATAGGAAATGAAAAAGAAAGTGTGGGATATATATGTAAGAGTGAGAGAAAGTATGACTAAAATTTATGATTGGTGGGGGACAAGAAAGGGAACAAGAAAGGCGAGTATTTACCATAGTTCATAATGTCGTATTTACCATAGGTTCATAATGTCGTATTTGGAGTTTGAGGCCACCAGGAATCCGAGTGCCTAGTGTAAAAATCCAAAATGCCTCCCTCAACTCCAATATACGATCAATGGAACCCCCTCTTTTGGGTTTGTGCACTTTCTCTATTGCACTCCATGAGAAAGTAGAGATTACCACCATGATATACTCCAAAATGCTGTACTAACCGGGTACTGGATTTGGCTGTTGTGAAGGAGAACAGGTGTTCCTAATTCTGGTGTTAATGTCCCTGGAGGTGAGACGTATGTATTGGATTCTACATTGAGAGCAATTTAGAATGTAAATACATATTTATACTGCAGTTCAGGATGATTTGATGGTGTATGTTTGGCCTGTGACATAACTTGAAAAAGTATTGTCTGTCCTTACATAATCACACGGTTTACACTTGTTGTGACCGCATTTGTGCATGCCCTGATGTCTCATCCAGGCACAATTATCCTTGGTATTGGTAGGCAACACAGTAGGAGATAGTAGAGAACCTAATGTGGGACCTTTTCTATATGAACATCTGACTCCATTCTTTACAGTATCAATGAGTTTGTCATCAGCCTGCAAAATTTTAAAGTGCTTCCGTATAATGGAGCAGATATCATTGTATTGACCACTATGTGTAGTAACAAAAGTGACTCCATTAAATTGTTTGTTTTTGGGACCCCCTTTATCTGTCAAAAGACTCTCTCTGGTCCTAGTAGTCACTAACTGTTTAGCACTGCAAATGGTATTTCTGGGGTATTTTCTCTGCTGCAATCTAGATTCTAGATCCCTGGCTAAAGTCCTGAAGTCATTGGCATCTGAGCAGTTACGTTTAAGTCGAACCATCTCCCCTTTAGCTATAGCCTCAGGGACATGCTTGGGGTGACAGCTGGTCCCAAAGAGGACTGAATTCCCTGAAATGGGTTTTCTGTAAGAAATAGTCTTAACTTTACCACTGGGGAGCCCTATTAGGGTAAGTTCCAGGTAATTGATGGACCTATCATTAAATTCAAAGGTGAATCTAAGATTCATGTCATTGTGGTTAAGATATGAAAAGAATTCTTCAGCTTGGGCTTCGGTACCTGTCCAGATAAAAATCAGATTGTCTATGTATCTCTTGTATAGAGACACAAGACGCGAAAGGGGTTACTATCTCCAAAGATGTGGAAGAACTCCAGAATCCTAGGAATAGATTACATACGAGGGGCAAATTTAGCCCCCATCGCCGTTCCACATCTCTGGAGATAGTAAACCCCCTCAAACACAAAATAATAGTGTGTGGAGGAAACCCACTACTTTGACAATGAAAATGTTAAATTCTTCAGTATAACCTGCAAAATTCTCAAGAAAAAAGCACAAAGCTTGTAAACCCTTTTCGTGGGTATACACGAGTAGAGTGAGACAGCATCCACAGACAACCATTTGGATTGTGATGTCCAAACTACCTCCTCCATTAGTTGCAACACTTGCTTTGTATCTTGTAAATACGAGGGCAAAGAGGTTACCAGTGGCTGTAGGAGGCTGTCTATCCACTCCGATATGTTGCACAACAGGGAGTCCACCCCGCTTACAATGGGGCGTCCCTTAACCTCTAGGAGGGACTTGTGGACCTTCGGGAAGTGATGGAATGCAGGGATTTTGGGAAAATCCGGAACCAGATAAGCAAAAGTCGCTTGGTCAATGAACCCTTGTTCCCTCCTGAAAACTGATGTAGGGTCGCCTCTCAAAATTGAGTATTCTTCTCTATTACTCAGTTGTCTAATAGCCTCTGCTACATAAGCTTCACGATCTAGGACAACAGTCATGCCGCCTTTGTCGGCTTTACGTATTGTGATAGATGTGTTATCTTTTAACTCCTTGACAGCTGTCCTTTCCTGAAGCTCAGGTTATTTTTGGGCTTTTTGTTGTTTAGTTTTAGGGAAATGAGATCTTGCTCAACCCTATGATAGAAGATTTCCACTATATTACCCCGTACCTGTATGGGATAAAATGTGGACTTACTCCTCATGGTTGGACCCCTGTTATGCAAAGCCTGAGTGTCTGTGTTGGATTCTAACTGTAATTGTTGTAAAGAAACAACATCACAGGATTGGGAAAAAGAAAGTGAGTCAGTGTTAGTCGAAGCCAGCGGCTGTGTAGTATCTGTGGATTCAACTGAGTGTGCAAAGAATTTCTTGAGAGTTAAATTTCTTATGAATTTGTTTAAATCCAACAATGTTTTAAAAACGTCAAATTCGTTGGTGGGAGAGAAATTGAGACCCAAGCTAAGTACTCTCAACTGATCTGCAGTGAGAGATATAGATGAAAGATTGATCACATTATTATATTGGGCATCTATTTGTATTTTGATGTTGCTTTCGCTGCCTCAATTGATATCTCTGCTGTCCCTGTACCTGTTGTGGTTCTGTGTCTTGGATATGGTACCTCCCCTTTGTGTGTGATCTGGTCCTGGGGAAAAACCTCTCCATAAGACCTTGATTACCTGATTGGGCAACAGTATAGTGTTGACTGATTATGGTGCAGGTGTCACATGCATCGAATAATTAGAATTGTATTTAGGAATTGCTGCTTGTGATATATCAGTAGAAAGCACATTAGGAGCAGAATTTATGTCAACCCTATTAGACTGTGTACTGCACTGTGTGTCTCTGCAGTTGACATAGAATTATTAACAGTGCTAGCACTACTACTATTCCCATGGGTATACATTAGTGAGCTCATCACTCCCATCAGTGCTGTACTCAGTATCACTCCCAGTAATGTTACATTTTTGTTGTTATTAGTTTGCCTCTGTCTGTTCCTATGACCCCCCCCCTCTCCCAAATCTAGGCTGAGTTTGTCTGAAAGAAGCTCTTTGTTTTTTACTCCAAATATAAACAGTGTTATTAAGATAATTATTTTTGACTCTCTAAGAAATTTCGTGTGTTTTCTTTCCATAATGGTGAGTTTCTCTTTTGTATGTGTTTGATATTTTGGGTACCTTACTGGCGGTACTAACACTCAGTATACGTTTAATAGCACACACATAAATAAGCCTTTTAAGCTCCTCACAGCACAATGGATGAGATGGCACACACATCTATACAACCCCCTAATCAGTTGTTTTATTCTTTGATGTCTTACACAGCGAGACAAGAAGGGACTGTGAACAGTGATGTGATTTTTTCTGAAGATAAGAGTGTTTTGGCACTTAGCACCTTTTTGACATGAAAAAACCTACTAAAAAAGAGTCTAAAATTCAGTGGGACATTTGGACATTAGAAAAATACCGATCTTTAAAAATGGTCCCAAGAGGATTACGAATTTTCAAATTTCCTACTTTCGATGTGGACTGTAATGAAAAAGATTTTGTAGAAGAATGGAACCAAGTGTTATCTAATTGTTCTTTAAATTTAATGCTGCTTATGTTACAGTACAAGATTAAGCAATTAGACAAAGTCAAATTAGAAATTGCAGAATTGCAGGCAGAACTAAATTTACGTAGTGCAACCCCTGATTTTGCCAAATTTGATTATATTCTTAGAGGCATTTTAGCAACTAGTAGGTCCACCATTATGGAAAGAAAACACACAAAATTTCTTAGAGACAAAAATGATTATCTTAATAACACTGTATATATTGGAGCAAAAAACAAAGAGCTTCTTTCAGACAAACTCAGCCTAGATTTGGGAGAAGGAGAGGGGGTCACAGGAACAGACAGAGGCAAACTAATAAAAAAAAATGTAACATTTACTGGGAGTGATACTGAGTACAGCACTGATGGGAGTGATGAGTTCACTAATGTACATACCCATGGGAATAGTAGTAGTGCTAGCACTGTTAATAATTCTATGTCAACAGCAGAGACACACAGTGCAGTACACAGCTCCAATAGGGTGACATAAATTCTGCTCCTAATGTGCTTTCTACTGATATATCACAAGCAGTAATTCCTAAATACAATTCTAATTATTCGATGCATGTGACACCTGCACCCATAATCAGTCAACATATACTGTTGCCCAATCAGGTAATCAAGGTCTTATGGAGCAGGTTTTTCCCCAGGACCAGATCACACACAAAGGGGGAGGTACCATATCCAAGACACAGAACCACAACAGCGTACAGGGACAGCAGAGGCGAAAGCAACATCAAAATACAAATAGATGCCCAATATAATAATGTGATCAATCTTTCATCTATATCTCTCACTACAGATCAGTTGAGAGTACTTAGCTTGGGTCTCAATTTCTCTCCCACTAACGAATTTGACGTTTTTAAAACATTGTTGGATTTAAACAAATTCATAAGAAATTTAACTCTCAAGAAATTCTTTGCACATTCAGTTGAATCCACAGATACTACACAGCCGCTGGCTTCTACTAACACTGACTCACTTTCTTTTTCCCAATCCTGTGATGTTGTTTCTTTACAACAATTACAGTTAGAATCCAACACTGACACTCAGGCTTTGCATAACAGGGGTCCAACCATGAGGAGCAAGTCCACATTTTATCCCATACAGGTACGGGGTAATATAGTGGAAACCTTCTATCATAGGGTTGAGCAAGATCTCATTTCCCTAAAACTAAACAACAAAAAGCCCAAAAATAACCTGAGCTTCAGGGAAAGGACAGCTGTCAAGGAGTTAAAAGATAACACATCTATCACAATACGTAAAGCCGACAAAGGCGGCATGACTGTTGTCCTAGATCGTGAAGCTTATGTAGCAGAGGCTATCAGACAACTGAGCAATAGAGAAGAATACTCAATTTTGAGAGGCGACCCTACATCAGTTTTCAGAAGGGAACTTGTGGACATTCTGGATGAGGGAGTGGAACAAGGGTTCATTGACCAAGCGACTTTTGCTTATCTGGTTCCGGATTTTCCCAAAATCCCCGCATTCCATCACTTCCCGAAGGTCCACAAGTCCCTCCTAGAGGTTAAGGGATGCCCCATTGTAAGCGGGGTGGACTCCCTGTTGTGCAACCTATCGGAGTGGATAGACAGCCTCCTACAGCCACTGGTAACCTCTTTGCCCTCGTATTTACGAGATACAAAGCAAGTGTTGCAACTAATGGAGGAGGTAGTTTGGACATCACAATCCAAATGGTTGTCTGTGGATGCTGTCTCACTCTACTCGTGTATACCGCACGAAAAGGGTTTACAAGCTTTGTGCTTTTTTCTTGAGAATTTTGCAGGTTATACTGAAGAATTTAACATTTTCATTGTCAAAGTAGTGGGTTTCCTCCTCACACACAATTATTTTGTGTTTGAGGGGGTTTACTATCTCCAGAGATGTGGAACGGCGATGGGGGCTAAATTTGCCCCCTCGTATGCTAATCTATTCCTAGGATTCTGGGAGTTCTTCCACATCTTTGGAGATAGTAACCCCTTTCGCGTCTATGTGTCTCTATACAAGAGATACATAGACGATTTGATCTTTATTGGACAGGTACCGAAGCCCAAGCTGAAGAATTCTTTTCATATCTTAACCACAATGACATGAATCTTAGATTCACCTTTGAATTTAATGATAGGTCCATCAATTACCTGGACCTTACCCTGATAGGGCTCCCCAGGGTAAAGTTAAGACTATTTCTTACAGAAAACCCATTTCAGGGAATTCAGTCCTCTTTGGGACTAGCTGTCACCCCAAGCATGTCCCTGAGGCTATAGCTAAAGGGGAGATGATTCGACTTAAACGTAACTGCTCAGATGCCAATGACTTCAGGACTTTAGCCAGGGATCTAGAATCTAGATTGCAGCAGAGAAAATACCCAGAAATGCCATTTGTAGGGCTAAACAGTTAGTGACTACTAGGACCAGAGAGAGTCTTTTGACAGATAAAGGGGGTCCCAAAAACAAACAATTTAATGGAGTCACTTTTGTTACTACACATAGTGGTCAATACAATGACATCTGCTCCATTATACGGAAACACTTTAAAATTTTGCAAATTACACTAGGCACTCAGATTCCTGGTGGCCTCAACTCCAAATACGACATTATGAACCTATGGTAAATACGACATTAGAACCTATGGTAAATACTCGCTTTCTTGTTCCCTTTCTTGTCCCCCACTCAATCATAAATTTTAGTCATACTTTCTCTCACTCTTACATATATATCCCACACTTTCTTTTTCATTTCCATATATACTTTTTTGCCCGATCTATGAATACATGGTTTTGTGCCATGTATATATATTTTATATATTTCTTGTCATTTAAAGCATGTTAGTTTTTTCATATTTAGTGTTCTGGGATTGGTGATCAAATAATGCCCCCCTCTCCATGTTACCAGGGCCTCTAACTTTAAACTGTTTAATTGGTATACCCTGGCATTTTCATTTCTTTCCCCAGTGTCTATTTGAGAGTATATCATACACTGTATATTTTGTGTATCTTCCTTACATGCTCCATACTATATATATATGCCTAAATTTTGTTCCCTTCAGTGTCTCACTGTTCTATAGTTCTATAGTTCACTAGCATAAGCATAGGTCCCTAGTGGGTCTCATTAGCACAGCACTTTGTCTTACTAGGGAGGTTGGATAGTTAATGTTTTTCCATTATGTATTTATTCAGGAAACAGGTGTGATAAAATTCTTTTAACCAATTAGATTTTAGGTAAGCGTATATTAGGGGTGTGACACATAGCACTACAGGCTATGACTACGGCTACAAGCCGAAACGCGTAAGCCATTCAGTGCCACACCTGATTGCTCTTTTGTTTTTTGTGTGCCATCGATGTTTTAATATTTTTTCAATAAAGACGTTTTATCAGAATCTCCAGGATCTTCGCTTTCTAATTTACTGCAAATCCTACTACAGAAAAACTTCTACAACTGAATACACATTTGCATATGTCCTGGTTATGCTATAACCAATTAAATAATGTCTTAAATACACCAACAAAAGCAAATTGCAACAGATTTTAAACTATAATTTGAACATCTCTGCCTATCACCTCCTCTCTTAAAAAAGCATTCTGTTGCATTGTACACACACACATTTACTCAGACCAGATAGATATTACATTATCCTTAGAAAGATAATATTATGTCACCTTAGAACAAATGGGTTAATTTAATGATTTCAAATTTATTTGGAGATCCTTTACACAGATTAATTATAGCAATGCTACTTATAGTTAAAGGGACATGAAACCCAAATTTTTTCTTTCATTATTTAGAAAGAGCATACAATTTTAAACAACTTTCTAATTTACATCTATTATCTATTTTGCTTCATTCTCTTGCTATTCTTTGCTGAAAAGCATATCTAGATATGCTTAGTAGCTGCTGATTGGTAGCTGCACATAGATGCCGCCTGTGATTGGTTCACTGTGTGCATTGCTATTTCTTCATTAAAGTATATCTAAAGAATAAAGCAAATTAGGTTAGAAGTAAATTGGAATGTTGTTTAAAATTATATTCTCTACCTTAATCATGAAAGAAAATGTTTGGTTATAGTGTCCCTTTAACATTATCCAATAATGATTTATATGTTATTTTAAATTGTTTATAGCTTCAAGACTGTGGGGGTCTATTTATCAAGCTCCGAATGGAGCTTGATGCCCCGTGTTTCTTTCTTCTGGCGAGCCTGAAGGCTCGCCGAGAAACACGGGGCATCAAGCTCCATTCGGAGCTTGATAAATAGACCCCACAGTCTCTTGAAGGCTATAAACAATTTAAAATAACATATAAATCATTATTGGATAATGTTAAAGGGACACTATAACCAAACATTTTCTTTCATGATTAAGGTAGAGAATATAATTTTAAACAACATTTTCCAATTTACTTCTATTACCTAATTTGCTTTATTCTTTTGATATACTTTAATGAAGAAATAGCAATGCACACAGTGAACCAATCACAGGGGCGGCATCTATGTGCAGCTACCAATCAGCAGCTACTAAGCATATCTAGATATGCTTTTCAGCAAAGAATAGCAAGAGAGATGAAGCAAAAATAGATAATAGATGTAAATTAGAAAGTTGTTTAAAATGTATGCTCCTTTCTAAATAATGAAAGAAAAAATTTGGGTTTCATGTCCCTTTAACTATAAGTAGCATTGCTATAATTAATCTGTGTAAAGGGATCTCCAAATAAATTTGAAATCATTAAATAACCCATTTGTTCTAAGTGACATAATATTATCTTTCTAAGGATAATGTAATATCTATCTGGTCTGAGTAAATGTGTGTGTGTACAATGCAACAGAATGCTTTTTTAAGAGAGGAGGTGATAGCAGAGATGTTCAAATATAGTTTAAAATCTGTTGCAATTTGCTTTTGTTGGTGTATTTAAGACATTATTTATATTGGTTATAGCATAACCAGGACATATGCAAATGTGATTTCATTGTAGAAGTTTTTCTGTAGTAGGATTTGCAGTAAAATTAGAAAGCGAAGATCCTGGAGATTCTGAGTAAAACGTCTTTATTGAAAAAATATTAAAACATCGATGGCACACAAAAAACAAAAGAGCAATCAGGTGTGGGCACTGAATGGCTTACGCGGTTTCGGCTTGTAGCCGTAGTCATAGCCTGTAGTGCTATGTGTCACACCCCTAATATACGCTTACCTAAAATCAAATTGGTTAGAAGAATTTTATCACACCTGTTTCCTGAATAATATACATAATGGAAAAACATTAACTATCCAACCTCCCTAGTAAGACAAAGTGCTGTGCTAATGAGACCCACTAGGGGACCTATGCTTATGCTAGTGAACTATAGAACTATAGAACAGTGAGACACTGAAGGGAACAAAAATTTTAGGCATATATATATAGTATGGAGCATGTAAGGAAGATACACAAAATATACAGTGTATGATATACTCTCAAATAGACACTGGGGAAAGAAATGAAAATGCCAGGGTATAAACCAATTAAACAGTTTAAAGTTAGAGGCCCTGGGTAAACATGGAGAGGGGGGCATTATTTGGATCACCAAATCCCAGAACACTAAATATGAAAAAACTAACATGCTTTAAATGACAAGAAATATATAAAATATATATACATGGCACAAAACCAGGTATTCATAGATCGGGCAAAAATAGTATATATGGAAATGAAAAAGAAAGTGTGGGATATATATGTAAGAGTGAGAGAAAGTATGACTAAAATTTATGATTGAGTGGGGGACAAAGAAAGGGAACAAGAAAGCGAGTATTTACCATAGGTTCATAATGTCGTATTTACCATAGGGTCATAATGTCGTATTTGGAGTTGAGGCCACCAGGAATCTGAGTGCCTAGTGTAATTTGCAAAATTTAAAGTGTTTCCGTATAATGGAGCAGATATCATTGTATTGACCACTATGTGTAGTAAACAAAAGTGACTCCCTTAAATTGTTTGTTTTTGGGACCCCCTTTATCTGTCAAAAGAACTCTCTGGTCCTAGTAGTCACTAACCTGTTTAGCCCTGCAAATGGCATTTTCTGGGTATTTTCTCTGCTGCAATCTAGATTCTAGATCCATGGCTAAAGTCCTGAAGTCATTGGCATCTGAGCAGTTACGTTTAAGTCGAATCATCTCCCCTTTAGCTTACGCTCAGGGACATGCTTGGGGTGACAGCTGGTCCCAAAGAGGACTGAATTCCCTGAATGGGTTTTCTATAAGAAATAGTCTTAACTTTACCACGGGGGAGCCCTATTAGGGGTAAGGTCCAGGTAATTGATGAACCTATCATTAAATTCAAAGGTGATCTAGATTCATGTCATTGTGGTTAAGATATGAAAAGAATTCTTCAGCTTGGGCTTCGGTACCTGTCCAGATAAAAATCAGATCGTCTATGTATCTCTTGTATAGAGACACATAGACGCGAAAGGGGTTACTATCTCCAAAGATGTGGAAGAACTCCCAGAATCCTAGGAATAGATTAGCATACGAGGGGGCAAATTTAGCCCCCATCGCCGTCCACATCTCTGGAGATAGTAAACCCCCTCAAACACAAAATAATTGTGTGTGAGGAGGAAACCCACTACTTTGACAATGAAAAATGTTAAATTCTTCAGTATAACCTGCAAAATTCTCAAGAAAAAAGCACAAAGCTTGTAACCCTTTTCGTGCGGTATACACGAGTAGAGTGAGACAGCATCCACAGACAACCATTTGGATTGTGATGTCCAAACTACCTCCTCCATTAGTTGCAACACTTGCTTTGTATCGTCGTAAATACGAGGGCAAAGAGGTTACCAGTGGCTGTAGAGGCTGTCTATCCACTCCGATAGGTTGCACAACAGGGAGTCCACCCCGCTTACAATGGGGGCATCCCTTAACCTCTAGGAGGGACTTGTGGACCTTCGGGAAGTGATGGAATGCGGGGATTTTGGGAAAATCCGGAACCAGATAAGCAAAAGTCGCTTGGTCAATGAACCCTTGTTCCACTCCCTCATCCAGAATGTCCACAAGTTCCCTTCTGAAAACTGATGTAGGGTCGCCTCTCAAAATTGAGTATTCTTCTCTATTACTCAGTTGTCTAATAGCCTCTGCTACATAAGCTTCACGATCTAGGACAACAGTCATGCCGCCTTTGTCGGCTTTACGTATTGTGATAGATGTGTTATCTTTTAACTCCTTGACAGCTGTCCTTTCCCTGAAGCTCAGGTTATTTTTGGGCTTTTTGTTGTTTAGTTTTAGGGAAATGAGATCTTGCTCAACCCTATGATAGAAGGTTTCCACTATATTACCCCGTACCTGTATGGGATAAATTGTGGACTTACTCCTCATGGTTGGACCCCTGTTATGCAAAGCCTGAGTGTCTGTGTTGGATTCTAACTGTAATTGTTGTAAAGAAACAACATCACAGGATTGGGAAAAAGAAAGTGAGTCAGTGTTAGTCGAAGCCAGCGGCTGTGTAGTATCTGTGGATTCAACTGAGTGTGCAAAGAATTTCTTGAGAGTTAAATTTCTTATGAATTTGTTTAAATCCAACAATGTTTTTAAAAACGTCAAATTCGTTGGTGGGAGAGAAATTGAGACCCAAGCTAAGTACTCTCAACTGATCTGCAGGATGAGATATAGATGAAAGATTGATCACATTATTATATTGGGCATCTATTTGTATTTTGATGTGTCTTTCCGCCTGCCTCAATTGATATCTCTGCTGTCCCTGTACGCTGTTGTGGTTCTGTGTCTTGGATATGGTACCTCCCCCTTTGTGTGTGATCTGGTCCTGGGGAAAAACCTGCTCCATAAGACCTTGATTACCTGATTGGGCAACAGTATAGTGTTGACTGATTATGGGTGCAGGTGTCACATGCATCGAATAATTAGAATTGTGTTTAGGAATTGCTGCTTGTGATATATCAGTAGAAAGGCACATTAGGAGCAGAATTTATGTCAACCCTATTAGAGCTGTGTACTGCACTTTGTGTCTCTGCTGTTGACATAGATTATTAACAGTGCTAGCACTACTACTATTCCCATGGTATGTACATTAGTGAGCTCATCACTCCCATCAGTGCTGTACTCAGTATCACTCCCAGTAAATGTTACATTTTTATTATTATTAGTTTGCCTCTGTCTGTTCCTATGACCCCCCTCTCCTTCTCTCCCAAATCTAGGCTGAGTTTGTCCTGAAAGAAGCTCTTTTGTTTTTTGCTCCAACTATAAACAGTGTTATTAAGATAATCATTTTTGTCTCTAAGAAATTTTGGTGTTTTCTTTCCATAATGGTGGACCTACTAGTTGCTAAAATGCCTCTAAAGAATATAATCAAATTTGGCAAAATCAAGGGGTTGCACTACGTAAATTTAGTTCTGCCTGCAATTCTGCAATTTCTAATTTGACTTTGTCTAATGCTTAATCTTATACTATAACATAAGCAGCATTACATTTAAAGAACAATTAGATAACACCTGGTTCCATTCTTCTACAAAATCCTTTTTCATTACAGTCCACATCGAAAGTAGGAAATGTAAAAATTCGTAATCCTCTTGGGATCATTTTTAAAGATCGGTATTTTTCTAATGTCCAAATGTCCACTGAATTTTAGACTCTTTTATTAGTAGGTTTTCCATCATGTCAAAAAGGCGTGCTAGTGCCTAATCACTCATCTTCAGAAAAAAATCACATCACTGTTCACAGTCCCTTCTTGTCTCGCTGTGTGTAAGACATCAAAGAATAAACAACTGATTAGGGGGTTGTATAGATGTGTGTGCCAATCTCATCCATTGTGCTGTGAGGAGCTTAAAAGGCTTATTTATGTGTGTGCTATTAAACGTATACTGAGTGTTAGTACCGCCAGTAGGACCCAAAATAATCAAACACATACAAAAGAGAAACTCACCATTATGGAAAGAAAACACACGAAATTTCTTAGAGTCAAATATAATTATCTTAATAACACTGTTTATATTTGGAGTAAAAAACAAAGAGCTTCTTTCAGACACAACTCGCCTAGATTTGGGAGAAGGAGAGGGGGTCATAGGAACAGACAGAGGCAAACTAATAACAACAAAAATGTAACATTTATCTTGGGAGGTGATACTGAGTACAGCACTGATGGGAGTGATGAGCTCACTAATTGGTACATACCCATGGGAATAGTAGTAGTGCTAGCACTGTTAATAATTCTATGTCAACTGCAGAGACACACAGTGCAGTACACAGCTCTAATAGGGTTGACATAAATTCTGCTCCTAATGTGCTTTCTACTGATATATCACAAGCAGCAATCCTAAATACAATTCTAATTATTCGATGCATGTGAACACCTGCACCCATAATCAGTCAACACTATACTGTTGCCCAATCAGGTAATCCAGGTCTTATGGAGCAGGTTTTTCCCCTGGACCAGATCACACACAAAGGGGGGAGGTACCATATCCAAGATCACAGAACCACAACAAGCGTACAGGGACAGCAGAGATTCAATTGAGCGAGGCGAAAGCAACATCAAAATACAAATAGATGCCCAATATAATAATGTGATCAATCTTTCATCTATATCTCTCACTGCAGATCAGTTGAGAGTACTTAGCTTGGGTCTCAATTCTCTCCCACCAACGAATTTGACGTTTTTAAATAGACATTGTTGGATTTAAACAAATTCATAAGAAATTTAACTCTCAAGAAATTCTTTGCACACTCAGTTGAATCCACAGATACTACACAGCCGCTGGCTTCGACTAACACTGACTCACTTTCTTTTTCCCAATCCTGTGATGTTGTTTCTTTACAACAATTACAGTTAGAATCCACACAGACACTCAGGCTTTGCATAACAGGGGTCCAACCATGAGGAGTAAGTCCACATTTTCCCATACAGGTACGGGGTAATATAGTGGAAATCTTCTATCATAGGGTTGAGCAAGATCTCATTTCCCTAAAACTAAACAACAAAAAGCCCAAAAATAACCTGAGCTTCAGGGAAAGGACAGCTGTCAAGGAGTTAAAAGATAACACATCTATCACAATACGTAAAGCCGACAAAGGCGGCATGACTGTTGTCCTAGATCGTGAAGCTTATGTAGCAGAGGCTATTAGACAACTGAGTAATAGAGAAGAATACTCAATTTTGAGAGGCGACCCTACATCAGTTTTCAGGAGGGAACAAGGGTTCATTGACCAAGCGACTTTTGCTTATCTGGTTCCGGATTTTCCCAAAATCCCTGCATTCCATCACTTCCCGAAGGTCCACAAGTCCCTCCTAGAGGTTAAGGGACGCCCCATTGTAAGCGGGGTGGACTCCCTGTTGTGCAACATATCGGAGTGGATAGACAAGCCTCCTACAGCCACTGGTAACCTCTTTGCCCTCGTATTTACAAGATACAAAGCAGTGTTGCAACTAATGGAGGAGGTAGTTTGGACATCACAAATCCAAATGGTTGTCTGTGGATGCTGTCTCACTCTACTCGTGTATACCCACGAAAAGGGGTTTACAAGCTTTGTGCTTTTTTCTTGAGAATTTTGCATGGTTATACTGAAGAATTTAACATTTTCATTGTCAAAGTAGTGGGGTTTCCTCCACACACTATTATTTTGGTTTGAGGGGGTTATATCTCCAGAGATGTGGAACGGCGATGGGGGCTAAATTTTGCTCCCTCGTATGCTAATCTATTCCTAGGATTCTGGGAGTTCTTCCACATCTTTGGAGATAGTAACCCCTTTCGCGTCTTTGTGTCTCTATACAAGAGATACATAGACAATCTGATTTTTATCTGGACAGGTACCGAAGCCCAAGCTGAAGAATTCTTTTCATATCTTAACCACAATGACATGAATCTTAGATTCACCTGTGAATTTAATGATAGGTCCATCAATTACCTGGAACTTATCCCTAATAGGGCTCCCCAGTGGTAAAGTTAAGACTATTTCTTACAGAAAACCCATGTCAGGGAATTCAGCTCCTCTTTGGGACCAGCTGTCACCCCAAGCATGTCCCTGAGGCTATAGCTAAAGGGAGATGGTTCGACTTAACGTAACTGCTCAGATGCCAATGACTTCAGGACTTTAGCCAGGGATCTAGATCTAGATTGCAGCAGAGAAAATACCCCAGAAATACCATTTGCAGTGCTAAACAGTTAGTGACTACTAGGACCAAGAGAGTCTTTTGACAGATAAAGGGGGTCCCAAAAAACAAACAATTTAATGGAGTCACTTTTTTACTACACCATAGTGGTCAATTACAATGATATCTGCTCCATTATACGGAAGCATTTAAATTTTGCAGGCTGATGACAAACTCATTGATACTGTAAAGAATGGAGTCAGATGTTCATATAGAAAAGGTCCCACATTAGGTTCTCTACTATCTCCTACTGTGTTGCCTAACCAATACCAAGGATAACTTGGCCTGGATGAGACATCAGGGCATGTCACAAATGCGGTCACAACAAGTGTAAACCGTGTGATTATGTAAGGACAGACAATACTTTTTCAAGTTATGTCACAGGCCAAACATACACCATCAAATCACTCCTGAACTGCACGTATAAATATGTTATTTACATTCCTAAATTGCTCGTCAATGTAGAATCCAATACTTACGTCTCACCTCCAGGGACATAACACCAGAATTAGGGAACACCTGTTCTCCTTCACAACAGCCAAATCCAGTACCACCGGTAGGTAGACAGCAATTTTGGAGTATATCATGGTGGTAATCTCTCTACTTTTCTCATGGAGTGCAATAGAGAAAGGTGCACAAACCCAAAAGAGGGGGTTCCATTGATCGTATATTGGAGTTGAGGGAGGCATTTTGGATTTTTACACTAGGCACTCTCGGATTCCTGGTGGCCTCAACTCCAAATACGACATTATGAACCTATGGTAAATACGACATTATGAACCTATGTAAATCTCGCTTTCTTGTTCCCTTTCTTGTCCCCCACTCAATCATAAATTTTAGTCATACTTTCTCTCACTCTTACATATATATCCCACACTTTCTTTTTCATTTCCATATATACTTTTTTGCCCGATCTATGAATACATGTTTTTGTGCCATGTATATATATTTTATATATTTCTTGTCATTTAAAGCATGTTAGTTTTTTCATATTTAGTGTTCTGGGATTTGGTGATCAAATAATGCACCCCTCTCCATGTTACCAGGGCCTCTAACTTTAAACTGTTTAATTGGTTATACCCTGGCATTTTCATTTCTTTCCCCAGTGTCTATTTGAGAGTATATCATACACTGTATATTTTGTGTATCTTCCTTACATGCTCCATACTATATATATATGCAGAGTTCCTGCACTATTTTTGCAGGTGGAACTAAGTTCTCCCTGGACAGAGAACAGAAAAGCTTCAGTAAACACTGCTGCTGCTGGTGGGATGATCTAGAGAACAGTCTGATTAGAGGGATAGTGAGATCCTCTAGTAAAGGGCAGTAACACTTCCTAATATACACTAAATGCAAGCTTGTGGGTGAGACTCTGAGGGGTAGTTATCAACGTGTCTACTTTACCAGCCTTCCCCGGTTCAATACGCCCGCCTAAGCTCGCCTCACATCGCCGCAGCGGACCTGCAAAAATTCGCCTAAGTTATCAAAAAAGCTGTCAAAAAGCCACGCACTAAGTACGGGGCGATGAGCAGCGGATTGTGAGAGTTATCACTCATCCGATCTCGCTGCTCTTCGGCTTTTTTACAGCTTTCTTGCTAGCCTGTCACTAAGCACCCACACAAAACTACACTGTTCTACCCCCTATTCCGGCGCCCCCGGAGTCCCCCGCAACTAAATAAAGTTATTAACCCCTAAACCACCGCTCCTAGATCCCGCCGCAACTCTTATAAATGTATTAACCCCTAAACTGCCGCTCCCGGACCCCGCCGCAACCTATATTAAACTTATTAACCCCTATCCTGCCCCCCTACACCGTCGCCACCTATAATACATTTATTAACCCCTATCCTGCCCCCCCTACACCGCCGCCAACTGTAATAAAATGATTAACTCCTAAACCTAAGTCTAACACTAACCCTAACACCTCCCTAACTTAAATATTAATTAAATAAATCTAAATAAAATTTCTATTATTAACTAAATTAATCCTATTTAAAACTAAATACTTACCTTTAAAATAAACCCTAATATAGCTACAATATAAATAATTGTAGCTATCTTAGGATTTATTTTTATTTTACAGGTAACTTTCAATTTATTTTAACTAGGTACAATAGCTATTAAGTAGTTATTAACTATTTAATAGCTACCTAGCTAAAATAAAGAGAAATTTACCTGTAAAATAAAAACTAACCTAAGTTACAATTACACCTAACACCACACTATCATTAAATAAATTATTCCTATTTGAAACTAAATACTTACCTGTAAAATAAACCCTAAGACAGCTACAATGTAATTAATAATTACATTGTAGCTATTTTAGGATTTATATTTATTTTACAGGTAACTTTGTATTTATTTTAGCTAGTTAGAATAGTTATTAAATAGTTATTAACTATTTAATAACTACCTAGCTAACAGAAATACAAAATGACCTGTAAAATAAATCCTAACCTAAGATACAATTAAACCTAACACTACACTATCATTAAATTAATTAAATAAATTAACTACAAATAACTACAATTAAATACAATTACATAAACTAACTAAAGTACCAAAAATAAAAAAGCTAAGTTACAAAAAATAAAAACAATAAGTTACAAACATTTAAAAAAATATTACAACAATTTTAAGCTACTTACACCTAATCTAAGCCCCCTAATAAAATAACAAAGCCCCCCAAAATAAAAAAAAATGCCCTACCCTATTCTAAATTAAAAAAGTTCAAAGCTCTTTTACCATACCAGCCCTTAAAAGGGCCTTTTGCGGGGCATGCCCCAAAGAATTCAGCTCTTTTGCCTGTAAAAGAACAATACATCCCCCCCAACATTAAAACCCACCACCCACATACCCCTAATCTAACCCAAACCCCCCTTAAGCGGCGCTGAAGAAGTCTTCCATCCGGGCAATGTCATCTTCCAAGCGGGGTCTTCAATCTTCTTCTTCAGGATCCATCTTCATTCCGCCGATGGACTACCGACGAATGAAGGCTCCTTTAAGGGACGTCATCCAAGATGGCGTCCCTTCAATTCCGATTGACTGATAGGATTCTATCAGCCAATCGGAATTAAGGTAGGAAAAATCTGATTGGCTGATTGAATCAGCCAATCAGATTGAGCTCGCATTCTATTGGCTGATCCAATCAGCCAATCAGATTGAGCTCGCATTATATTGGCTGTTCCGATCAGCCAATAGAATGCGAGCTCAATCTGATTGGCTGATTCAATCAGCCAATCAGATTTTTCCAACCTTAATTCCGATTGGCTGATAGAATCCTATCAGCCAATCGGAATTGAAGGGATGCCATCTTGGATGACATCCCTTAAAGGAGCCTTCATTCGTCGGTAGTCCGTCGGGGAAGAAGGATGTTGCGCGTCGGCGGAATGAAGATGGATCCTGAAGAAGAAGATTGAAGACCCCGCTTGGAAGATGAAATTGCCCGGATGGAAGACTTCTTCAGCGCCGCTTGGAAGATGACATCGCCCGGATGGAAGACTTCTTCAGCGCCACTTGGAGGATCACTTCATCAGATGTAAGACTTCTTCAGTGCCCCTTGGAGGATCACTTCTGTCGCTCCGGATCTCCTCTTCGGTTTCATCGGTGGGTCGGCTGGCTGAAGACAACTCAAGGTAGGATGATCTTCAGGGGGGTAGTGTTAGGTTTTTTAAGGGGGGTTTGGGTTAGATTAGGGGTATGTGGGTGGTGGGTTTTAATGTTGGGGGGGGGTTGTATTGTTCTTTTACAGGCAAAAGAGCAGTTTTCTTTGGGGCATGCCCTGCAAAAGGCCCTTTTAAGTGCTGGTAAGGTAAAAGAGCTTTGAACTTTTTTTAATTTAGAATAGGGTAGGGCATTTTTTTATTTTGGGGGGCTTTGTTATTTTATTAGGGGGCTTAGATTAGGTGTAAGTAGCTTAAAATTGTTGTAATATTTTTAAAATGTTTGTAACTTATTTTTTTTATTTTTTGTAACTTAGCTTTTTTATTTTTGGTACTTTAGTTTGTTTATGTAATTGTATTTAATTGTAGTTATTTGTAGTTAATTTATTTAATTACTTTAATGATAGAGTAGTGTTAGGTTTAATTGTAACTTAGGTTAGGATTTATTTTACAGGTAATTTTGTATTTCTTTTAGCTAGGTAGCTATTAAATAGTTAATAACAGTAAAGGGCAGTAACACTTCCTAATATACACTAAATGCAAGCTTGTGGGTTAGACTCTGAGGGGTAGTTATCAACGTGTCTACTTTACCAGCCTTCCCCGGTTCAATACGCCCGCCTAAGCTCGCCTCACATCGCCACAGCGGACCTGCAAAAATTTGCCTAAGTTATCAAAAAATCTGTCAAAAAGCCACGCACCAAGTACGGGGCGATGAGCAGTGGATTGTGAGAGTTTTTTACAGCTTTCTTGCTAGCCTGTCACTAAGCACCCACACTAAACTACACTGTTCTACCCCCTATACCGGCACACCCGGAGCCCCCCGCAACTAAATAAAGTTATTAACCCCTAAACCACCGCTCCTAGATCCCGCCGCAACTCTTATAAATGTATTAACCCCTAAACTGCCACTCCCGGACCCCGCCGCAACCTATATTAAACTTATTAACCCCTTTTCTGCCCCCCTACACCGTCGCCACCTATAATACATTTATTAACCCCTATCCTGCTCCCCCTACACCGCCGCCACTGTAATAAAATTATTAACCCCTAAACCTAAGTCTAACACTAACCCTAACACCTCCCTAACTTAAATATTAATTAAATAAATCTAAATACAATTTCTATTATTAACTAAATTAATCCTATTTAAAACTAAATACTTACCTTTAAAATAAACCCTAATATAGCTACAATATAAATAATTGTAGCTATTTTAGGATTTATATTTATTTTACAGGTAACTTTCAATTTATTTTAACTAGGTACAATAGCTATTAAATAGTTATTAACTATTTAATAGCTACCTAGCTAAATAAAGAGAAATTTACCTGTAAAATAAAAACTAACCTAAGTTACAATTACACCTAACACTACACTATCATTAAATAAATTATTCCTATTTAAAACTAAACACTGACCTGTAAAATAAACCCTAAGACAGCTACAATGTAATTAATAATTACATTGTAGCTATTTTAGGATTTATATTTATTTTACAGGTAACTTTGTATTTATTTTAGCTAGTTAGAATAGTTTATTAAATAGTTATTAACTATTTAATAACTACCTAGCTAAAAGAAATACAAAATGACCTGTAAAATAAATCCTAACCTAAGATACAATTAAACCTAACACTACACTATCATTAAATTAATTAAATAAATTAACTACAAATAACTACAATTAAATACAATTACATAAACTAACTAAAGTACCAAAAATAAAAAAGCTAAGTTACAAAAAAAAAAAAAAAAGTTACAAACATTTAAAAAATATTACAAAAATTTTAACCCCTTAATGACAACTGACGTACCAGGTACGTCATGCATTAACAAGCAGTTTAATGATAATGGACGTACCTGGTACGTCAGTTGTCTAACAGAGTGCTGGAAGCGATCACAATCACTTCCAGCAGCTCTGAGGGTATTGCAGTGATGCCTCGATATGGAGGCATCCTGCAATACCCCTTTACAAGCCTCCGATGCAGAGAGAGCCACTCTGTGGCCCTCTCTGCACCGGCAGTGATGGTGCCGATGGTGCCTTTGTCCGGTGGGAGGAGGGAGCGTGTGCGTGCGTGCACGGGTGTGCGTGTGCACGTGGGCGCGCGTGTGCACGTGCACGTGCGCATGCGTGCATTAGCCACACTGACACCAATGAAAAAGGAAGGGGATTTTTTTTTTTTTTTACATTTAAAAGGATCTGGGAGGGGGAGGGGGTGGGGGTATTGTGGGGGGGGGGCTGCTACACTACAGAAATAAACATACAAATAAAAGTTAAAAATAAAATTAAAATAGTTTGGTTTGTGGGGCCAAACTGGGTACTGGCAGACAGCTGCCAGTACCCAAGATGGTGGTAATTAGGTAGGGGAGAGGGTTAGAGAGCTGGAGGGGGGGATCAGGGAGGTTGGTGCTAAGGCAGGGGTCCATCACAACTAAAATATTTTATAATTTTTATTTTAAAAAAAACAAAAAACTTTTATTTAGTACTGGCAGACTTTCTGCCAGTACTTAAGATGGCGGTAACAATTGTGGGGTGGGGGAGGGTAGAGAGCTGTTTGGGAGGGATCAGGGGGGTGGGATGTGTCAGGTGGGAGGCTGATCTCTAAAATTAACCCTGCAAGCTCCCTACAAGCTACCTAATTTAACCCCTTCACTGCTGGGCATAATTCACGTGTGGTGCGCAGCAGCATTTAGCGGCCTTCTAATTACCAAAAAGCAACGCCAAAGCCATATAAATCTGCTATTTCTGAACAAAGGGGATCCGAGAGAAGCTTTTACAACAATTTCTGCCATAATAGCACAAGCTGTTTGTAAATAATTTCAGTGAGAAACCTAAAATTGTGAAAAATGTAAAGTTTTTTTTTTATTTGCTCGCATTTGGCGGTGAAATGGTGGCATGAAATATACCAAAATTGGCCTAGATCAATACTTGGGGTTGTCTACTACACTACACTAAAGCTAAAATTAACCCTACAAGCTCCCTACAAGCTCCCTAATTAACCCCTTCACTCCTCGGCATAAAACGTGTGGTGCGCAGCGGCATTTAGCGGCCTTCTAATTACCAAAAAGCAACCACAAAGCCATATAAGTCTGTTATTTCTGAAAAAGGGGATCCCAGAGAAGCATTTACAACCATTTGTGCCATAATTGCAGAAGCTGTTTGTAAATAATTTCAGTGGGAAACCTAAAGTTTGTGACAAACTTTGTGAAAAAGTGAACTTTTTTTTTTTTTTTATCGCATTTGGTGGTGAAATGGTGGCATGAAATATACCAAAATGGGCCTAGATCAATACTTTGGGATGTCTTCTAAAACAAAATATATACATGTCAAGGGATATTCAGGTATTCCTGACAGATATCAGGGTTCCAAAGTAACTAGCGCTAATTTTGAAAAAAAGTGGTTTGGAAATAGCAAAGTGCTACTAGTATTTATTGCCCCATAAATTGCAAAAAAAGCAAAGAACATGTAAACATTGGGTATTTCTAAACTCAGGACAAAATATATAAGCTATTTAGCATGGGTGTTTTTTGGTGATTGTAGATGTGTAACAGATTTTGGGGGTCAAAGATAGAAAATGTGTGTTTTTTTCCATTTTTTCCTCATATTTATCATTTTTTTTTTAGTAAATTTATAAGATATGATGAAAATTATGGTATCTTTAGAAAGTCCATTTAATGACGAGAAAAACGGTATATAATATGTGTGGGTACAGTAAACGAGTAGAGGAAAATTACAGCTAAACGCAAACACTGCAGAAATGTAAAAATAGCCATTGTCATTAAGGGTAAGAAAATTGAAAAATGGTCCGGTCATTAAGGGTTTAAAGCTACTTACACCTAATCTAAGCCCCCTAATAAAATAACAAAGCCCCCCAAAATAAAAAAAATGCCCTACCCTATTCTAAATTAAAAAAGTTCAAAACTCTTTTACCATACCAGCCCTTAAAAGGGCCTTTTGCGGGGCATGCCCCAAAGAATTCAGCTCTTTTGCCTGTAAAAGAACAATACATCCCCCCCCAACATTAAAACCCACCACCCAAATACCCCTAATCTAACCCAAACCCCCCCTTAAAAAAACCTAACACTACCCCCCTGAAGATCATCCTACCTTGAGTTGTCTTCAGCCAGCCGACCCACCGATGGAACCGAAGAGGAGATCCGGAGCGACAGAAGTGATCCTCCAAGGGTCGCTGAAGAAGTCTTCCATCCGATGAAGTGATCCTCCAAGGGGCGCTGAAGAAGTCTTCCATCCGGGCGATGTCATCTTCCAAGCGGCGCTGAAGAAGTCTTCCATCCGGGCGATGTCATCTTCCAAGCGGCGCTGAAGAAGTCTTCCATCCGGGCAATGTCATCTTCCAAGCGTGGTCTTCAATCTTCTTCTTCAGGATCCATCTTCATTCCGCCGACGGACTACCAACGAATGAAGGCTCCTTTAAGGGACGTCATCCAAGATGGCGTCCCTTCAATTCCGATTGGCTGATAGGATTCTATCAGCCAATCGGAATTAAGGTAGGAAAAAATCTGATTGGCTGATTGAATCAGCCAATCAGATTGAGCTCGCATTCTATTGGCTGATCCAATCAGCCAATCAGATTGAGCTCGCATTCTATTGGCTGATCTTCAGCCAATAGAATGCGAGCTCAATCTGATTGGCTGATTCAATCAGCCAATCAGATTTTTCCAACCTTAATTCCGATTGGCTGATAGAATCCTATCAGCCAATCGGAATTGAAGAGATGCCATCTTGGATGACGTCCCTTAAATGAGCCTTCATTCGTCGGTAGTCCGTCGGGGAAGAAGGATGTTCCGCGTCGGCGGAATGAAGATGGATCCTGAAGAAGAAGATTGAAGACCACGCTTGGAAGATGACATTGCCCGGATGGAAGACTTCTTCAGCGCCGCTTGGAAGATGACATCGCCCGGATGGAAGACTTCTTCAGCGCCGCTTGGAAGATGACATCGCCCGGATGGAAGACTTCTTCAGCGCCGCTTGGAGGATCACTTCATCGGATGGAAGACTTCTTCAGCGCCCCTTGGAGGATCACTTCTGTCGCTCCGGATCTCCTCTTCGGTTCCATCGGTGGGTCGGCTGGCTGAAGACAACTCAAGGTAGGATGATCTTCAGGGGGGTAGTGTTAGTTTTTTTTAAGGGGGGTTTGGGTTAGATTAGGGGTATGTGGGTGGTGGGTTTTAATGTTGGGGGGGGTTGTATTTTTCTTTTACAGGCAAAAGAGCAGTTTTCTTTGGGGCATGCCCCGCAAAAGGCCCTTTTAAGGGCTGGTAAGGTAAAAGAGCTTTGAACTTTTTAAATTTAGAATAGGGTAGGGCATTTTTTTATTTTGGGGGGCTTTGTTATTTTATTAGGGGGCTTAGATTAGGTGTAAGTAGCTTAAAATTGTTGTAATCTTTTTTAAATGTTTGTAACTTATTGTTTTTATTTTTTGTAACTTAGCTTTTTTTATTTTTGGTACTTTAGTTAGTTTATGTAATTGTATTTAATTGTAGTTATTTGTAGTTAATTTATTTAATTAATTTAATGATAGAGTAGTGTTAGGTTTAATTGTAACTTAGGTTAGGATTTATTTTACAGGTAATTTTGTATTTCTTTTAGCTAGGTAGCTATTAAATAGTTAATAACTATTTAATAACTATTCTAGCTAGCTAAAATAAATACAAAGTTACCTGTAAAATAAATATAAATCCTAAAATAGCTACAATGTAATTATTAATTACATTGTAGCTGTCTTAGGGTTTATTTTACAGGTAAGTATTTAGTTTCAAATAGGAATAATTTATTTAATGATAGTGATACTGTAAAAACCTAATCACTGAAGGGGGCACTCAAGATGCAGTATAATCAATAATCTAAAACAAAAGTATATATGATGGGGCAATGTTTAGCTATCATAGATGAGTATATACACAATAAAAGCAGAAAACAGTAAATTCTTAGATACTGTAGTGAAAATACACTTGCAATTGTGAAAAATTAGACAGTCCTTTATACGTTCTTCAAAGGATAACGATTGCTGTAGCGGCTGCCTCCTCCTCACTGGATGGTCCAGGTGGTACTATATAAGATAAAACAGAATGGAGGGGCGCCTCATGTGTGGTATCATCTATTAATTAACAACGAGTCACAGAACTATTGCCAAATGGGTACTCACAAATTTGGAGAGCACACTTATGTCCTGGTAGGGGCGGGCTGCAGAATTAGAAAGGTGTGACAGCTCACCTACTTGAAGGCGCTCTTGCCGTAAGATGGTGGTGCTATAAGGGAGACAAGAAATACGGGCACCACATGTGCAGACTATTAATGGTACAACCACAACAGATTCTTTAATGTGGAGGGTACTCACATATTCCCAGAGCACACCAATGTGCTTGTAGAAGCAGGCTGCAGATTGGTAGAGGTGTGGCAGCTCACCCAAACTCTAGGTATCTTGATATTTGTATGATAATGTGTTCCCTCAGGTGCTGGGCTGGTCTCTCATAGGTGAACAATGGCAGATGGTGGGTAGAAATGAATCCACTCAAAGGATAAAAGATATATCCAAATTTATTTAAAAAAGCATAAAAGTTTAAAAACAACAGCACAATGATTGCTGATGAGAGTGGATAACAGGGTGTCCAATAATCATCCAATCATGCAACGCGTTTCACGGTTCACAGACCGTTTCATCAGGCATAAAAAATCATAATCCTTTTCCAAATCCTTGTTCAGATCAGCCAATAGAATGCAAGCTCAATCTGATTGGCTGATCGGATCAGCCACTCGGATTGAACTTGATTCTGATTGGCTGATTCCATCAGCCAATCAGAATTTTCCTACCTTAATTCCGATTGGCTGATAGAATCCTATGGATGTTCCGCGTCGACGGGATGACCATGGATCTGGAAGAAAGAAGATTGAAGATGCCGCTTGATAGAAGACTTCAGCCCGATCATGGACCTCTTCAGCTCCCGCTTGGATGAAGACTTCAGCCCGATCATGGACCTCTTCAGCTCCGGCTTGGATGAAGACTTCAGTCTGATCATGGACATCTTCAGCCCCCCGCTTGGGCTTGGATGAAGACGTCGGAGCCAGGACGAATCGGTGAACCCGGTGTGGTGAAGACAAGGTAGGGAGATCTTCAGGGGCTTAGTGTTAGGTTTTTTTAAAGGGGGTTTGGGTTAGATTAGGGATATGTGGGTGGTGGGTTGTAATGTTGGGGGGGGTATTGTATGTTTTTTTTTTACAGGCAAAAGAGCTGAATTCTTTGGGGCATGCCCCGCAAAGGGCCCTTTTCAGGGCTGGTAAGGTAAAAGAGCTTTTCTATTTTAATTTAGAATAGGGTAGGGCATTTTTTTATTTTGGGGGCTTAGAGTAGGTGTAATTAGTTTAAAATTGTTGTAATATTTTTCTAATGTTTGTAAATATTTTTTTATTTTTTGTAACTTAGTTCTTTTTTATTTTTTACACTTTAGTTAGTTTATTTAATTGTATTTATTTGTAGGTATTGTATTTAATTAATTTATTGCTAGTGTAGTGTTAGGTTTAATTGTAGGTAATTGTAGGTAGTTTATTTAATTTATTTATTGATAGTGTAGTGTTAGGTTTAATTGTAACTTAAGTTAGGATTTATTTTACAGGTAATTTTGTAATTATTTTAACTAGGTAGCTATTAAATAGTTATTAACTATTTAATAGCTATTGTACCTGGTTAAAATAATTACAAAGTTGCCTGTAAAATAAATATTAATCCTAAATTAGCTACAATATAATTAAAATTTATATTGTAGCTATATTAGGGTTTATTTTACAGGTAAGTATTTAGCTTTAAATAGGATTAATTTATCTAATAAGAGTTAATTTATTTAGTTAGATAAAAATTATATTTAACTTAGGGGGGTGTTAGGGTTAGGGTTAGAATTAGCTTTAGGAGTTAAAAAATTTATTAGAGTAGCGGTGAGCTCCGGTCGGCAGATTAGGGGTTAATGCTTGAAGTTAGGTGTCGGCGATGTTAGGGAGGGCAGATTAGGGGTTAATACTATTTATTATAGGGTTATTGAGGCGGGAGTGAGGCGGATTAGGGGTTAGTACATTTATTATAGTAGCGGTGCGGTCCGGTCGGCAGATTAGGGGTTAATAAGTGTAGGTAGGTAGCGGCGACGTTGGGGGCGGCAAATTAGGGGTTAATAAATATTATGTAGGTGTCGGCGATGTTAGTGGCAGCAGATTAGGGGTACATAGGGATAACATAGGTGGCGGCGGTGTGTGGTCGGCAGATTAGGGGTTAAAAATTTTAATAGAGTGGCGGCGATGTGGGGGGACCTCGGTTTAGGGGTACATAGGTAGTTTATGGGTGTTAGTGTACTTTAGAGCACAGTAGTTAAGAGCTTTATAAACCAGCGTTAGCCCAGAAAGCTCTTAACTGCTGACTTTTTTCTGCGGCTGGAGTTTTGTCGTTAGAATTCTAATGCTCACTTCAGCCAAGACTCTAAATACC
Source organism: Bombina bombina (assembly GCF_027579735.1). Classification (NCBI taxonomy): domain Eukaryota; kingdom Metazoa; phylum Chordata; class Amphibia; order Anura; family Bombinatoridae; genus Bombina; species Bombina bombina. The sequence goes on along the minus strand of NC_069502.1, from coordinate 742,704,076 downwards.
CGGCGTTAGAAAGATCCCATTGAAAAGATAGGATACGCACATGGCGTAGGGGGATCTGCGGTATGGAAAAGTCGCGGCTGCAAAGTGAGCGTTAGACCCTTTCCTGACTGACTCCAAATACCAGCGGGCGGCCAAAACCAGCGTTAGGAGCCTCTAACGCTGGTTTTGACGGCTACCGCCCAACTCTAAATCTAGCCGTAAGATAGCTACAATATAATTAATAATTACATTGTTGCTATTTTAGGATTTATATTTATTTTACAGGTAACTTTGTATTTATTTTAGCTAGGTACAATAGCTATTAAATAGTTAATAAATATTTAATAGCTACCTAGTTAAAATAATTACAAAATTACCTGTAAAATAAATCCTAACCTAAGTTACAAATACACCTAATACTAAACGATCAATAAATAAATTAAATAAATTAACTACAATTATCTAAAATAAAATACAATTAAATAAACTAAACTATATTACAAAAACAAACAACCACTAAATTACAAAAAATAAAAAAGTATTACAAGAAGTTTAATCTAATTACACCTAATCTAAGCCCCCCTAATAAAATAAAAAAGCCCCCCAAAATAATAAAATTTCCCTACTCTAAACGAAATTACTAATAGCCCTTAAAAGGGCCTTTTGCGGGGCATTTCCCCAAAGTAATCAGCTCTTTTACCAGCCCTTAAAAGGGCTTTTTGCAGGGCATTGCCCCAAAGTAATCAGCTCTTTTACCTGTAAAAAAAAGAAATACAATACCCCCCAACATTAAAACCCACCACCCACACACCCCTACTCTAAAACCCACCCGATCCCCCCTTAAATAAACCTAACACTACCCCATTGAAGATCACCCTAACTTGAGCCGTCTTCACCCAGCCGGGCCGAAGTGGTCCTCCAGCCGGGCAGAAGTCTTCATCCGATCGGGGCAGAAGAGGTCTTCCATCCAGCAGAAGTCTTTATCCAAGCGAAATCTTCTATCTTCATCCTTCCGACGATGAGCGGCTCCATCTTGAAGACCTCCGGCGCGGAACATCCTTCTCGGCCGACTACCCGACGAATGGCTGGTCCTTTAAATGACATCTTCCAAGATGGCGTCCTTCAATCCGATTGGCTGATTAAATCAACCAATCAGATTTTTCCTACCTTAATTCCGATTGGCTGATAGAATACTATCAGCCAATCGGAATTCGAGGGACGCCATCTTGGATGACTTCATTTAAAGGAATATTCATTCGTCGGGTAGTCGTTGGCTGAGAAGGATGTTCCGCGCTGGAGGTCTTCAAGATGGATCCGCTCATCGCCGGAAGGATGAAGATAGAAGATGCCACTTGGATGAAGACTTCCGCTGGATGGAGGACCACTTCTGCCCCGATCGGATGAAGACTTCTGCCCGGCTGGAGGACCACTTGTGCCCGGATCGGATAAAGAGTTCGGCCCGGCTGGGTGAAGACGGCTCAAGGTAGGGTGATCTTCAATGGGGTAGTGTTAGGTTTATTTAAGGGGGGATCAGCTGGGTTTTAGAGTAGGGGTGTGTGGGTGGTGGGTTAGGGTAGGGTATTGTATTTCTTGGGGAGGGTATTGTATTTCTTTTTTTTTACAGGTAAAAGAGCTGATTACTTTGGGGCAATGCATCGCAAAAAGCCCTTTTAAGGGCTGGTAAAAGAGCTGATTACTTTGGGGCAATGCCCCGCAAAAGGCCCTTTTAAGGGCTATTTGTAATTTAGTTTAGGGTAGGGAATTTTATTATTTTGGGGGGCTTTTTTATTTTATTAGGGGGCTTAGATTAGGTGTAATTAGATTAAACTTCTTGTAATCTTTTTTTTATTTTTTGTAATTTAGTGTTTGTTTGTTTTTGTAATATAGTTTAGTTTATTTAATTGTATTTTATTTTACATAATTGTAGTTAATTTATTTAATTAATTTATTGATAGTTTAGTGTTAGGTGTATTTGTAACTTAGGTTAGGATTTATTTTACAGGTAATTTTGTAATTATTTTAACTAGGTAGCTAATAAATAGTTAATAACTGGTGGAGCCGACTCTTGAGCAGAGCAGACGTGTGAGAGCTTAGCTCCAGCTACTAAACTTGATTTAATTCCCTAAAAATTATAAAATTGAGTACTAAGAGATGGTATTGACCCATCTACAGACTAGAGACAGCTAGGATCGTCAGCTAAGCAGATTATATTTGATATATCCCCAAACACCAGAAACCATAATCACTGCCCTGGGACAGGGCCTGCAGCCCGCAAGAGAAGGAACGGAGGAGACTTCTGCCCCAGAGCCATCGGAGGACACCCACGCAAATCCTGATACGGGAGAACAAGCAAAATCCAGTCAGAGTGGCAGAGACCCTGCAGGACTGGAGAAGAAAACAGCTGGGTAAAGTGTCGGCTGACAGCAGGGCGCCAAACCTACCTGTAATCACGCCACAAGTGAGACGGGTTAAACACCCGACACAGGAGATATCCACCCCCTCTGCAAGGAGGTTGTAAGATTATTGGAGGGATCACCCTGGAGCAATAAGACAACTGAGATATGGAGTTCAGAGCCGTTAAATATCAGACAGGCCGCAAAACAACGGAGGGAGAAACACCATCTTGGATTAAATAAGTAAGTGCGCAGTAACCTCCATACACAGAGTTGGTTGGTGGCTCTGGATCCAAAAGACAGACATCACCTATCCGCCCTACATGACACGTAGCTGATCCTAGGGGGGGATTGAAATATTACACAGAGGGACTTTCATAGAGCTACAGCTCTCCCACGGAGTGACTCCGCTATACTTACTGCCCCAGAGAAGGCAGATAAAAAATTATGTTTCGGACAGTGATCCCACAGCTTCACATGGCATCTCCGAGAGGAGACTAAGGAAATTCCGAAAGGGCTATAGCTCTCTTTCATTTCCACAAGCTGGACGAATAGGGGGGGCATGGCAAAGGTAGATCCTTCATTGACAACTGCACACATTGACAAATGGCGCCATTAGCAAAAGGGATGCATCAGCATCGCATTCACAGCTCCGTATACAGTGTCAAGGGGAACATGGCAAATCAGCAGAGCTGTCAGGGCTAAATGCATATCCTTTGACTTGTGTACATTTCCAGGAGATAAGAGGACATACAGAAGTACTCCTGGTTCAACTGAAAAACGTTTCAAATATAATGTTTATCGGACCATAGGGAGTCAGATACAGACTGGAGAAGCTTGAGCCTAAAGCAACAATGATACTACCTGAATCCTGGACTATTGTATGTGGGTCTTTAACGATTGCATTTACGGTCTGATAACTACAATATGCTGCAAACTTACGGCTAGATTTAGAGTTTTGTCGGTAAGGACCCGCGTAGCTAATGCTGGCTTTTTTCTGGCCGCACCTTTAAAATAACTCTGGTATTGAGAGTCCACAGAATGGCTGCGTTAGGCTCCAAAAAAGGAGCGTACAGCATATTTAACGCCACTGCAACTCTCGATACCAGAGTTGCTTGCGGACGCGGCCAGCCTCAAAAACGTGCTCGTGCACGATTCCCCCATAGGAAACAATGGGGCTGCTTGAGCTGAAAACAGAGAGTAGGGCACCTAGAACCTTTGAAAATATTCTTGGAGCTGTTGCTAGGCCAAATGGAAGAGCAACAAATTGGTAATGCTTGTCTAGAAAAACGGACCCCGCCGCCACCTACATAATACTTATTAACCCCTATCCTGCCCCCCCTATACCGCCGCCACCTATAATAAATTTATTAACCCCTATCCTGCCCCCCCCCCACACCGCTGTCACTATAATAAAATTATTAACCCCTAAACCTAAGTCTAACACTAACCCTAACACCCCCCTAAATTAAATATTAATTAAATAAATCTAAATAATAGTACTCTTATTAAATAAATTAATCCTATTTAAAACTAAATACTTACCTGTAAAATAAACCATAAGATAGCTACAATGTAATTAATAATTACATTGTAGCTATTTTAGGATTTATTTTTATTTTACAGGTAACTTTGTATTTATTTTAACTAGGTACAATAGTTATTAAATAGTTATTAACTATTTAATAACTACCTAGCTAAAAGAAATACAAAATTACCTGTAAAATAAAACCTTACCTAAGTTACAATTAAACCTAACACTACACTATCACTAAATTAATTAAATAAATTAACTACAATTACCTACAATTAAATACAATTAAATAAACTAAACTAAATTACAAAAAAAACAACACTAAATTACAGAAAAAAAAATATTACAAGAATTTTAAACTAATTACACCTAATCTAAGCCCCCTAATAAAATAAAAAAAAACAAAATAATAAAAGTCCCTACCCTATTCTACATTACAAAGTAATCAGCTCTTTTACCAGCCCTTAAAAGGGCTTTTTGCAGGGAACTGCCCCAAAGTAATCCCCCCCCCAACATTAAAACCCACCACCCACATACCCCTACTCTAACCCACCCAAACCCCCCTTAAATAAACCTAACACTACCCACCTGAAGATCTCCCTACCTTGAGTCGTCTTCACCCAGCCGGGCCGAAGTCTTCATCCGATGGGGCCGAAGAGCACATCCAGACCGACAGAAGTCTTCATCCTATCCGGGCAGAAGAGGACATCTGGACTGGTAGACATCTTCATACAAGCGGCATCTTCTATCTTCATCCATCCGACGAGGAGCGGCTCCATCTTCAAGACCTCCGGCGTGGAGCATCCTTCCTGGCCGACGGACTAACGACGAATGCCTGGTCAATCTGATCTGATTGCATCAGCCAATCAGATTTTTCCTACCTTAATTCCGATTGGCTGATAGAATCCTATCAGCCAATCGGAATTTGAGGGACGCCATCTTGGATGACGTCATTTAAAGGACCAGGCATTCGTCGTTAGTCCGTCGGCCAGGAAGGATGCTCCACGCCGGAGGTCTTGAAGATGGAGCCGCTCCTCGTCGGATGGATGAAGATGGAAGATGCTGCTTGGATGAAGATGTCTGCCGGTCCGGATGTCCTCTTCTGCCCGGATAGGATGAAGGCTTCTGCCGGTCTGGATGTGCTCTTCGGCCCCATAGGATGAAGACTTCGGCCCGGCTGGGTGAAGACAACTAAAGGTAGGGAGATCTTCAGGGGGTAGTGTTAGGTTTATTTAAGGGGGGTTTGGGTGGGTTAGAGTAGGGGTATGTGGGTGGTGGGTTTTAATTTACAGGTAAAAGAGCTGATTACTTTGGTGCAATGCCCCGCAAAAAGCCCTTTTAAGGGCTAGTAAAAGAGCTGATTACTTTGTAATGTAGAATAGGGTAGGGACTTTTATTATTTTGTTTTTTTTTAATTTTATTAGGGGGCTTAGATTAGGTGTAATAAATTTGAAATTCTTGTAATATTTATTTTTCAGTAATTTAGTGTTTGTTTGTTTTTGTAATTTAGTTTAGTTTATTTAATTGTATTTAATTGTAGTTAATTTATTTAATTAATTTAATGATAGTGTAGTGTTAGGTTTAATTGTAACTTAGGTTAGGATTTATTTTACAGGTAATTTTGTAAGTATTTTAGCTAGGTAGCTATTAAATAGTTATTAACTATTTAATAGCTATTGTACCTAGTTAAAATAAATACAAAGTTACCTGTAAAATAAAAATAAATCCTAAAATAGCTACAATAAAATTGTTAGTTATATTGTAGCTATCTTATCGTTTATTTTACAGGTAAGTATTTAGTTTTAAATAGGATTAATTTAGTTAACACGAGTAATATTATTTAGATTTATTAAAATAATATTTAAGTTAGGGGGTTTAGGGTTAGTGTTAGACTTAGGTTAGGGGTTAATAATTTTATTATTATGGCGGCGGTATAGGGGGGGCAGGAAAGGGGTTAATAAGTTTAATATAGGTGGTGGCGGCGGGGTCCGGGAACCGCAGGATAGGGGTTAATTAGTTTATGTAGGTGGCGGTGGTATAGGGGGCGGCAGATTAGGGGTTAATATTTATAATGTAGGTTGCGGCGGGGTCCGGGAGCGGCGGTTTAGGGGGTAATAACTTTATTTAGTTGCGGCAGTGTAGGAGGGGCAGATTAGGGGTGTTTAGACTCGGGGTACATGTTAGGGTGTTAGGTGCAGATGTTTCCCATAGGAATCAATGGGATATCGGGCTGCAGCAAACATGAGCTTTTGCTATGGTCAGACTCCCATTGATTCCTATGGGATCCGCCGCCTCCAGGGTGGCGGATTGAAATCCAGGTACGCTGGCCCGGAATAGTGGCGAGCGTACCTGGTAGTAGTTTGATAACTACCAAAAGTAGTCAGATTGTGCCGAACTTGCGTTCGGAACATCTGTAGTGACGTAGCCATCTATCTGTGTTGGACTGAGTCTGGCAGATCGAAGCTTACATCACTAAATTCTACTTTTGCCGGGCAGTAGGGGTTGATAACTAAGGCGAATCAGCCTTGCCACAAATACGCTGCGGAATTCCAGCGTATTTGCGTTTGACGGCTTGATAACTAGAGGCCAATGCTCTGAATCCATTGATTTTGGACAGAATGTATCCAAATATCCTTGAAAAACCCTAATCTGCCCACAAAAACAACATATAAAGCAAAATTATCAATTTCCTTATATGACAGTTTCAGGAATGGGAAAAAAATACAAATAGCATAGCCCTCTGACATAGAAAAAGGCAAGAGGCAAATAGCAATGGGGTAATAAATTAATGAAAAATTTGGCGGCAAGTATGACGCACAACGTAACTGAAATTTTTTTGGTGCCAACAACATCCGGAAATGACGAACTTGCGTCAACGGACGTACTTAGTAAGGCCTGCAATTTGCAAGACTAAACTCCAGGTAAGAAAAAATATTTCTTAATATGTTTATTTTCTCCAAATATGAAACTCATAGTCTGCACAAGGAAATACATGAACCTGACTCATGGCAAATATAAGTACAATACATATATTTAGAACTTTATATAAATGCATAAAGTGCCGAACCATAGCTGGGGTGTCTTATGTAATAAAAAACATACTTACCGAAAGACACCCATCCACATACAGCAGATATCCAAACCAGTACTGAAACAGTTATCAGTAGAGGTAATGGTATATGAGAGTATATCGTCGATCTGAAAAGGGAGGTAGGAGATGAATCTCTACGACCGATAACAGAGAACCTATGAAATAGATCTCCTGTGAGGAAAACCATTGCATTCAATAGATGATACTCCCTTCACGTCCCTCTGACATTCGCTGTACTCTGAGAGGAATTGGGCTTCAAAATGCTGAGAAGCACATGTCAACGTAGAAATCTTAGCACAAACTTACTTCACCACCTCCATAGGAGGCAAAGTTTGTAAAAATAAACAAAGCTATCCAAAATAAGAAATGTAAACCTAAACTAATACCCCTATAAAAATAAATAAATAACACCCCCCTAAATAAAAACACCCCCTAATCTAATACTAAACCTCCAATAGCTCATTTACATAAAACACTTACCAATTGCCCCCTAACAGTAAAACCCCCCACCCAACCAACCCCCCCAAAATAAAAAAATCCTAACACTAAAAAAACCTAAACTACCCATTTCCCCTAAAGATGCATTTGCATGGACATTGCCTTTATAAGGGCATTCAACTCTTTTACTGCCCTTAAAAAGGTAATCAGCTCTTTTACAGCCCATTAAATCCCTAATCTTAAAAATAAAAGAATAAATTAAAAAAATCCTAAAAAGTAGCCCCAAATAGATACTTACCGTTCCTTAAGTCCAGCGGAGAAGGTCTTCCAGGCGGCTCCATCATCTTTTATCTTCATCCTGTGTGAAGGCGGTGTAGAGGGGAGGTGCGGAGTGGTCTTCTCCGATGCATGGATCCGTAGTGGCGGTCCTCAGTGGCGGCGATCCTCAGCGGCGTAGAGGCTCCTCTTCATCCGATCTCCAGAGTACACTAAAAATTGAATGGAAGGTACTACATATTTATTGGGTACATTGCATTCCTATTTGCTGAATCTTTTAAATCAGCCAATAGGATTAGAGCTACCTAAATCCTATTGGCGGTTCAAAATTTCAGCCAATAGGAATGCAAGGTACCCCAATAAATATGGAGTACCTTGCATTCATTTTTCAGTGTGCTGAGAACCGCTGCTGAGGACCACCGCTGAGGTTCCATGAATCGGGGAAGCCAGCTCCGCATCTCCACTCCGTGTTGCCTTTGCTCCGGATGAAGATTGAAGATGATGGAGCCACCTGGAAGAAGTCCTTCACTGCCATACTTCAGGAACGGTAAGTACCTATTTGGGGCTTAGTCTTACGCCTAGATTTAGAGTTTTGCGTTAGAAGGGGTGCGTTAGCTACGCGTGTTTTTTTTCCCCCCGTACCTTTTAAATAACGCTGGTATTTAGAGTTCTCTGAAGGGCTGCGTTAGGCTCCAAAAATGGAGCGTACAGACATATTTACCGCCACTTACACTCTCAATACCAGCGTTGCTTACAGACGCGGCCAGCTTCAAAAACGTGCTTGTGCACGATTCCCCCATAGGAATCAATGGGGCAGTTTGAGCTGAAAAAACCCTAACACCTGCAAAAAAGCAGCGTTCAGCTCCTAACGCAGCCCCATTGTTTCCTATGGGGAAACACTTCCTAAGTCTGCACCTAACACCCTAACATAAACCCAAAGTCTAAACACCCCTAACCTTACACTTATTAACCCCTAATCTGCCGCCCCCGCTATCGCTGACCCCTGCATTACACTATTAACCCCTAATCTGCCGCTCCGGACACCGCCGCAACCCACATTATCCCTATGTACCCCTAATCTGCTGCCCCTAACATTGCCGACCCCTATATTATATTTATTAACCCCTAATCTGCCGCCCACAACGTCGCCGCTACCTTACCTACACTTATTAACCCCTAATCTGCCGACCGGACCTCACCACTACTATAATAAATGTATTAACCCCTAAAGCTAAGTCTAACCCTAAGCCTAACACCCCCCTAAGTTAAATATAATTTAAATCTAACAAAATAAAATAAATCTTATTAAATAAATTATTCCTATTTAAAGCTAAATACTTACCTGTAAAATAAACCCTAATATAGCTACAATATAAATAATAATTACATTGTAGCTATTTTAGGATTTATATTTATTTTACAGGCAACTTTGTATTTATTTTAACCAGGTACAATAGCTATTAAATAGTTAACCCCTTAAGGACCAGCGACGTACCCTGTATGTCACTGGCCTTTTTTTAGGACTTGATTGTTTTATAGGGCGGTCTTGCCACCAGCGTTGAGACTGCTCTATTCCTCAAAGCCTGCTGGAGGGAGGGCATTAATAGCGTGTTCTTGCTAGACTTGTGCTATTATGTCCTGAAAAAACCCTTAACGACCAGTGACATACAGGGTACATTGTGGTCATTAAGGGGTTAATAACTATGTAATAGCTACCTAGTTAAAATAATTACAAAATTACCTGTAAAATAAATCCTAACCTAAGTTACAATTAAACCTAACACTACACTATCAATAAATAAATTAAATAAACTACCTACAATTACCTACAATTAAATCAACTAAACTAAATTACAAAAAAAACAAACACTAAATTTCAAAAATAAAAAAATATTACAAGAATTTTAAACTAATTACACCTACTCTAAGCCCTCTAAAAAAATAACAAAGCCCCCCAAAATAAAAAAATGCCCTACCCTATTCTAAAATAAAAAGTTTACAGCTCTTTTACCTTACCAGCCCTTAAAAGGGCTTTTTGCGAGGCATGCCCCAAAGAATTCAGCTCTTTTGCCTGAAAAAAAAAACATACAATACCCCCCCAACATTACAACCCACCACCCACATACCCCTAATCTAACCCAAACCCCCATTAAAAAACCTAATACTAAGCCCCTGAAGATCTCCCTACCTTATCTTTACCACGCCGGGTATCACCGATCCGTCCAGAACAGGGTCCGAAGTCTTCCTCCTATCCGGCAAGAAGAGGTCCAGAAGAGGCTCCGAAGTCTTCCTCATATCCGGCAAGAAGAGGACATCCGGACCAGCAAACATCTTCATCCAAGCGGCATCTTCTATCTTCATCCATCCGACGAGGAGCGGCTCCATCTTCAAGACCTCTGGTGCGGAACATCCTCTTCTCCCGATGACTAGACGACGAATGAAGGTTCCTTTACGGGACGTCATCCAAGATTGCGTCCCTCGAATTCCGATTGGCTGATAGCATTCTATCAGCCAATCAGAATTAAGGTAGGAAAAATCTGATTGGCTGATTAAATCAGTCAATCAGATTCAAGTTCAATCCGATTGGCTGATTGGATCAGCCAATCAGATTGAGCTCGCATTCTATTGGCTGATCGGAACAGCCAATCGGATTGAACTTGAATCTGGTTGCGGCGGTGTGCGGTCGGCAGTTTAGGGGTTAAAATTTTTTATTAGAGTGGCGGCGATTTGGGGGGACCTCGGTTTAGGGGTGCATAGGTAGTTTATGGGTGTTAGTGTACTTTAGAGCACAGTAGTTAAGAGCTTTATGAACCGGCGTTAGCCCAGAAAGCTCTTAAATCCTGGCTTTTTTCTGCAGCTGGAGTTTGGTCGTTAGATTTCTAACGCTCACTTCAGCCAAGACTCTAAATACCGGCGTTAGAAAGATCCCATTGAAAAGATAGGATACGCAATTGACGTAAGGGGATCTGCGGTATGGTAAAGTCACGGCTGGAAAGTGAGCATTAGACCCTTTCCTGACTGACTCTAAATACCAGCGGGCGGCCAAAACTAGCTTTAGGACCCCCTAACGCTGGTTTGGACGGCTAACGCAAAACTCTAAATCTAGGCGTTAGGATTTTATTTATTTTTTGAGGTTTTTTTATTTTTAAGATTAGGGATTTAATGGGCTGTAAAAGAGCTGAATGCCCTTGTTAAGGGCAATGCCCATACAAATGCCCCTTTAGGGGCAATGGGTAGTTTAGCTTTTTTTAGTGTTAGGTTTGGTGGGTGTTTTTTTTTTTACTGTTAGGGGGACTTTTTTTTTAAACTTAAAAGAGCTGTTTAACTTAGGGCAATGCCCTACAATAGGCCCTTTTAAGAGCTTTTGGTAGTTTAGTTTAGATTATTGGGAGTTTTTATTTTTAGAGGGCTTTTTAATTTTCATAGGGATTAAGTTTATTTTTTTTTAATTTTTGATAATTTTTTTTTGTAATGTTAGATTAATTTTTTGTAATTTAATGTTAGGATTTTTTATTTTAAGTGTAATTTAGTAGTATTTGGGGTTAATTAAGGAGGTGTTAGGTTAGGGGGCTTAGTAATTAAATTGCAGCTAGATTATGAGTTTTGCGTTATGAGTGAAAAAGCATTGTTATGCTTCATAACGCTGCTTTTTCCCTAACGCAGCTATTACAAGTCTTGTCGGTATAGGTGTACCACACACCTTTTTGGCTGTCCCGCAACGTTAATACCGCACTTTTAAAAAAGTCTTTTTTCAATGGGACTTCCATAGCGCCGGTATTACGAGTTTGCCGGGGAGGCCAAAAAGTGAGCGGTAAACCCTATAACCGACAAGATCCATACCCCCATCTAAAGTCAGTAGTTATGAGTTTTATGTTACAGAATTGTAACGTAGAACTCATAACTAAAGTGTTAAAAAGTTCACTAACACCCATAAACTACCTATTACCCCCTAAACCGAGGCCCACCTGCATCGCAAATACTAAAATAAAATTATTAACCCCTACTCTGCCGCTCCAGACATCGCCGCCACTATTAAAATGTATTAACCCCTCTTCTGTCGCTCCCCGACATCGTCGCCACTATAATAAACCTATTAACCCCTAAACCACCACCCTCCTGCATCGCAAACACTACTTAAATATTATTCACCCCTAATCTGCCGTCCGCCCACACCTCCGCTATAATAAACCTATTAACCACTAAACCGCAAGCCCCCCACAACGAAATATACTATAATAAATTATTAACCCCTAAACCTCTGACCTTCCACATCACTACATAAATATATTAACCCCTAAACCTAGCCCTAACGTAACCCTAAGCATAAGTCTAACCCTAACCCTAGCTCCCCCTAACTTAAATATAATTAAAATAAATCTAAATAAACCTTACAATTATTACCTAAATAATTCCTATTTAAAACTAAATACATGCTTACTTGTAAAATAAAACCTAAGCTAGCTACAATATAACTAATAGTTACATTGTAGCTAGCTTAGGTTTTATTTTTATTTCACAGGTAAGTTTGTATTTATTTTAACTAGGTAGACTAGTTAGTAATTAGTTATTAACTATTTACTAACTACCTAGTTAAAATAAATACAAACTTACCTGTAAAATAAAACCTAACCTGCCTTACAATAAAAGCTAACACTACAATCAAAACAAATACATTTAATTAATCAAATACAATTATCTAAATTCCAAAAAAAACAACTAAATTAAACAAAATAAAAAACGAAATGATCAAATAAAAAAAAAGAATTACTCCTAATCTAATAGCTCCCCCCAAAACAATAAAACCCCTAGCCTACACTAAACTGCCAATAGCCCTTTTTTACCTGGCAATAAAAATTACAAACACCACCCCAACAGTAAAACCCACCACCCACCCAACCAAACCTCCCAAATAAAACTCTATTTAAATAAACCTAAGCTAACCATTGCACTGAAAAGGGCATTTGGATGGGAATTTAGCTCTTTTACGGTGCCCAAACCCTAAGCTAAAAATAAAACCCACCCAATAAACCCTTAAAAAAAAACTAACACTAACGCCCAACAATACACTTTCGAAGACCAGACATCCATCCTCATCCAGCCGGCGAAGTCCTCATCCAAGCGGACAAAAGTCCTCATCAAAGCTGGCAGAAGTCTTCATCCAAGCGATTGGAATAGCCAGTAGAATGCAAAATCAATCCTATTGGCTGATTGGATCAGCCAATAGGATTAAAGCTCAATCCTATAGGATTTTCCCCCTTTAATTCCTATTTGCTGATAGAATTCTATCAGCCAATCGGAATGTAAGGGACGCCATCTTGGATGACATCACTTAAAGGGATAAATAAAAATAGAGAAGCGCTCAACCTGGAAACGAACAATAGCATAATAGCTTGTTACCACCCAAGAAGCAGCCTCTTTTTGCTCAACATGTGCCTTTCACAGAGAAGAACTTTCCTGAAGCATATCAGTCTGATCCTGACTTCACAACACAGTCCAGCCCCGAAATACCAGGCAATCCTTCTCTGAACAAGAGAAACAGCAAAACCCCAAATGTACGTTTTGGCCTATTGTGGGCCTCGTCAGTGAGGTGCAGCCATATCCCTCTAGGCACACTGAGCAACGGGTCCACGTCTGGATTCACGCATCACACTTAGGGAGACTTCCCAAAATGTCATAATTTGCATAAATAAAAAGAGAGAAGCGCTCAACCTGGAAACGAACAATAGCATAATAGCTTGTTCTATGGCTAGTTACCACCCAAGAAGCAGCCTCTTTTTGCTCAACATGTGCCTTTCACAGAGAAGAACTTTCCTGAAGCATATCAGTCTGATCCTGACTTCACAACACAGTCCAGCCCCGAAATACCAGGCAATCCTTCTCTGAACAAGAGAAACAGCAAAACCCCAGATGTACGTTTTGGCCTATTGTGGGCCTCGTCAGTGAGGTGCAGCCATATCCCTCTAGGCACACTGAGCAACGGGTCCACGTCTGGATTCACGCATCACACTTAGGGAGACTTCCCAAAATGGTATAATTTGCATAAATAAAAAGAGAGAAGCGCTCAACCAGGAAACGAACAATAGCATAATAGCTTGTTCTATGGCTAGTTACCACCCAAGAAGCAGCCTCTTTTTGCTCAACATGTGCCTTTCACAGAGAAGAACTTTCCTGAAACATATCAGTCTGATCCTGACTTCACAGTACAGTCCAGCCCCGAAATACCAGGCAATCCTTCTCTGAACGAGAGAAACAGCAAAACCCCAGACGTACGTTTCGGCCTATTGTGGGCCTCATCAGTGAGGTGCAGCCATATCCCTCTAGGCACACTGAGCAATGGGTCCACATCTGGATTCCCGCAACACACTTAGGGAGACTTCCCAAAAAGTCATAATTTGCATATATAAAAAGAGAGAAGCGCTCAACCTGGAAACGAACAATAGCATAATAGCTTGTTCTATGGCTAGTTACCACCCAAGAAGCAGCCTCTTTTTGCTCAACATGTGCCTTTCACAGAGAAGAACTTTCCTGAAGCATAGCAGTCTGATCCTGACTTCACAGTACAGTCCAGCCCCGAAATACCAGGCAATCCTTCTCTGAACGAGAGAAACAGCAAAACCCCAGACGTACGTTTCTCCCTAAGTGTGATGCGGGAATCCAGATGTGGACCCATTACTCAGTGTGCCTAGAGGGATATGGCTGCACCTCACTGACGAAGCCCACAATAGGCTGAAACATACATCTGGGGTTTTCTGTTTCTCTTGTTCAGAAAGGGATTGCCTGGTATTTCGGGGCTGGACTGTACTGTGAAGTCAGGATCAGACTGATATGCTTCAGGAAAGTTCTTCTCTGTGAAAGGCACATGTTGAGCAAAAAGAAGCTGGTTCTTGGGTGGTAACTAGCCATAGAACAAGCTATTATGTTATTGTTCGTTTCCAGGTTGAGCGCTTCTCTCTTTTTATTTATGCAAATTATGACACTTAGGGAAGTCTCCCTAAGTGTGATGCAGGAATTCAGACGTGGACCCATTGCTCAGTGTGCCTAGAGGGATATGGCTGCACCTCACTGATGAGGCCCACAATAGGCCGAAACGTATGTCTGGGGTTTTGCTGTTTCTCTTGTTCAGAGAGGGATTGCCTGGAATTTCAGGGCTGGACTGTACTGTGAAGTCAGGATTAGACTGATATGCTTCAGGAAAGTTCTTCTCTGTGAAAGGCACATGTTGAGCAAAAAGAGGCTGCTTCTTGAGTGGTAACTAGCCATAGAACAAGCTATTATGCTATTGTTCGTTTCCAGGTTGAGCGCTTCTCTCTTTTTAGTTATGTCACTTAAAGGGAACCTTCAGTTTACGGTGGCAACCGTATAAAAGGATGCTCCATGCCGGTTGTCTCGAAGATAGACCCACTCCAAACCCAGATGGATGAAGATAGAAGATGCCATCTGGATGAAGACTTCTGCCCGCTTGGATGAAGACTTCTGCCCGCTTAGATGAAGACTTCTGGCCGCTTGGATGAAGTCTTCTGCCTTCTTGGATGAAGACTTCTGCCGGCTTCGATGAGGACTTCTGCCGGCTTCGATGAGGACTTCTGCCGGCTTCGATGAGGACTTCTGCCGGCTTTGATGAGGACTTCGCCGGCTGGATGAGGATAGATGTCCGGTCTTCGAAAACTGTAAGTGGATCATCCGGGGTTAGTGTTAAGTTTTTTAAGGATTTATTTGGTGGATTTTATTTTTAACTTAGGGCTTGGGCACCATAAAAGAACTAAATGCCCATCCAAATGCCCTTTTCAGTGCAATGGTTAGCTTAGGCTTATTTAGATAGAGTTTTATTTGGGAGGTTTGGTTGGGTGGGTGGTGGGTTTTACTGTTGAGGGGGTGTTTGTAATTTTTATTGCCAGGTAAAAAAGCTGATTCTTTGGGGCAATGCCCCGCAAAAGGCCCTTTTAAGGGCTATTGGCAGTTTAGTGTAGGCTAGGGGTTTTATTATTTTGGGGGGGTTTGATAGGGCTATTAGATTAGGAGTTATTCATTTTTTTTATTTGATCATTTCATTTTTTTATTTTGTGTAATTTACTGGGGTTTTTTTTGTAATTTTGATAATTGTATTTGAATCATTTAATTTATTTGATTTGATTGTATTGTTAGGTTTTATTGTAAGGCAGGTTAGGTTTTATTTTACAGGTAAATTTGTATTTATTTTAACTAGTTAGTCTACCTAGTTAAAATAAATACAAACTTACCTGTGAAATAAAAATAAAACCTAAGCTAGCTACAATGTAACTATTAGTTATATTGTAGCTAGCTTAGTTTTTTTTACAGATACGTATGTATTTAGTTTTAAATAGGAATTTTTTAGGTAATAATTGTAAGGTTTATTTAGCTTTATTTTAATTATATTTAAGTTAGGGGGTGTTAGGGTTAGGGTTAGACTTATGCTTAGGGTTACGTTAGGGTTATATTTAGTTAATATATTTATGTAGTGTTAGTGATGTGGGAGGCCAGAGGTTTAGGGGTTAATAACTTTAGTATAGTGGCGGCGACATTGGGGGCAGCAGATTAGGGGTTAATACGTGTATGTAGGTGGCGGCGATGTTAGGGGCGGCAGATTAGGGGTTATTAACTGTAATTTAGGTGGCGGTGATGTTAGGGGCAGCAGATTAGGGGTTGATAACATTATGTAAGTGGCGGCGATGTTAGGGGCAGCAGATTAGGGGTGTTTGTACTCAGGGTTTATGTTAGGGTGTTAGGTTTAAACATAATTTTTAATTTTCCCATAGACATCAATGGGGTTGCGTTACGGAGCCTTTCTTTCCGCGATCGCAGGTGTTAAGCTTTTTTTTTGCTGGCTCTCCCCATTGATGTCTATGGGGAAATCGTGCACCAGCACATCAAAGCAGCGCTTGTATTTGGGTGAGGTATGGAGCTCAGCGCAACCATATCGCCTGTACAAGCCTGCTTTTTACAAACTTGTAATAGCAGCACTATAGGGAGGTGAAATAACGCTGCTTTTGTGGCGGTTGGTAATTTCCCTATAGCGCTCAAAACTCGTAATCTAGCTGTTGGTTATTTGCATTGTAGGGGGGTTGGCAGTTTAGGAGATAATAGGTTAATTAGGTTTATTGCAATGTGGGGATTTGTCAGTTTAGGGGTTAATAGTATAATTAGTTAGTTGGCGTTGTAGGTTTTGGCGGTTCAGGGGTTAATATTGTAATTTATTTAGTTGGCGTTGTAGGGGTTTGGCAGTGTAAGGGTTAGGTAGTATCTGTTATGGGAGTTTAGCGATTTAAGGGTTATTTTTTGTTAATACGGGCGGTTATGTTTATTTTATTTTTCTTAATACTTTGTGCGGGTGGTTAGTTTTTTTTTTCTTAATACTTCGTGCGGACGGTTGGTTGTTGTTTTTTTTTTTATTTCTTGCGGGTGGTAACGTGTTTTTTAGTTATTTCATGCGGGTGGTTGCGTGTTTTTTTTAAGTCTTCATTTACCTACTCTGCCTCCAGGTGGATTCTTTTGGCTGCACGTGCAGCCAACATTCTTTTGGCTGCCTCACGCAGCCAACATTCCTTTGAGGATCCGTGCGCAACTGGCAACGACGACGACGGACGAATTACAAATGTAATTATAGTATAGATGTGCTTGATTATACATATTGATATTTAAATAGGAACATAACTCCAACTAGTCCTATACCAGGGCCAGCAATAAATGTTACATATAACAATACATTTATTATGTGAAACACCTGCATTGTTTGATAAACTTTAATATCTTAATGGGAACTAGGCCTCAGAAAACTTATTTCCCCTCCTTTACACCTAGTTGAGCATACCATAATGTTTGAGACCTTATCGACAGCTTCCGACAGTGTTTTACCTGTTGACTCGTTCAAAGGAAACTAGGAGTAAACTTAAACTTTTCAGCTTCTATTATTTGCTATGAGACACATAATTCCCCCCCCCCCCCCCCCCCCTCTGGCTGCCAGACATCTTAAAATTGTTTGATCTGCTGAATCAGTGGTACTTTTGAGGACAGCTGATTGGAGTCCAAGTCAAGTATAGTAAAAAACCTCTTATGGTGATGTAAGTTAAGAATGTGGAGGGTATATCATATGATATATCATAAAGTAGATATTGATATCTTTGTGTATAGATAGTTTCATAGTTTTCTTTAATATCCTGAATTGTGGGATGAGGCTAATTATTTTTATAGTTCTGCTAATTTAGCTTTTAAAATAATTCCAACATTTCTATTTGCAATCATCTTTTATTTCAGGTGAGCTACGTAAATCTGGCAAATGCACAATCAGTTTAAGCGAACCTATAAATACACATCATTTGCTAGATGCTGTTTATGTTCACTGCATATTCAACAGCACTCAATAATTTTACATAGGCAGAACGTTCTGTCTCTGTGGATATGCAAGACATTATGGGCTAGATTACAAGCCCACTAATTTATTGCACGTTCGCAAATGGGCAAATTCACCAGTTTGCGGGTGCGCGTTGCATACCCAGTCATTACAATTAGCTGGTTATTTCTACCGCGAGCTTGCGGTAGCAATTAGCGCTAAACAAATTAACCAGAGGTCAGATCTCAGTTTAATATTTAAAACGTCCCCAATTGCCTCCAAATAATAAGATTTTTTTTGTTTTTTTAAAATAACTGCACTAGGCAGTTTTGGGGGCTAAAGTTGGTGGCTGTGGGGTGTTTAGATATAAGTATTTGCTTATATACATATGTATTTATGTATTAAAGGGACACTAAACCCAAAATGTTTATTTCATGATTGAAGTAGAGACAGGGCCGGCCTTTGGGCAAGGTGGCCGAGGCAGCCGCCTAGGTCTCCGCAGTTAGGGGGGCCCGCAGTCTTTGTTCAAACAAAAAAAAATATTTTTTTATTTTTTTTGCGTGCTTCCACTTTTTGAAAAAAATTGTTGTTTTTTTTTGGCGCCATTTTTATATAAATTTTTTTGGAGCAAGTTTTAAGTAGGTGGAGCAGCGGCACAGGAGAGCAGAGGTGGAGGAGTAACAGGCAGTGGGCCGCGGCGAGTGTGGGACCAACTCGGGAGGCAGCATGAAGGACCAGGAGGTATGTGTGTATCTGGATCAATGTGTGAGTGACTTGCAGACATCCCTCTAAACCTGGAGCCTAAATAAATATATATGGGCTATGGCAGGCAACGTATAGTGCTTGGGGGGGCGAGGGCACTTCTTGAAGGCCCACTAGCATTTTGTGTTCCTCGGGGCAAGACCAAGCATGTCACGTGATTGGTGGGTCAGCGGGCAATGTGCGGGGTCTGGCAGGGCCTGGCTGGTGTAGGTAAGAGTCCGGGGAAGAGCTGTGGGATACCCAGGATCACTGGGCAGCACAGCCATTATGATGGGGTGCGTGTCTCCATGCCCCCATTACATCACTATTTCTGTTATCCATAATCCATCCCCTTAGAGTAACTAAAGATTGAGATATATTTTTTTTCCTTTTATACTAATACAGACTAATACATTCTTTTGAAAGCAAAGATACAGATATTTTTTTCCTTTTCATTTCATTTAGTGACTGCTTGACGAAAGCAATAGAGTCCAGAGACAATATTTTATAAAAAATATTATTTTACTTGCTGCATTACAATATTAAGTGCATTAATAAAAGCCAGTGAAGCCACAATATCCTATCACTTTAGATGGCATTCTTGTTTCAAATCTTTGTAATATCCCAAATGACCTAAAATAACCTGATATGTCAAAATGTCATGTCTAAAAAAAACAAACAACATATTGTGTAAAAAGTAAGAAGGGCCTCAGTATGTAAAATGTATGCATAGCATTAGGAACACTGTCCCAATTACTGATAACAATAATTTAGACAGACATAAAATGCTTTAATAACTAATTAATAACATTACTGACTTTCTTACATGTTTTTTAAATTCATCCTGATGTTTTGTCACTCAATAGAAGTAGGACACTGGTACATAAGACATGTTGCTATGGTAACATATTTTCTTTAGATTTATATTATATTTGTGAACACAATTAATTAAGGAGTTTTCTTTGAGATGCACAACATTTCTGAGCTGTATATTAAAATGCATACTAATAATAAACAATGAACATTCAAAGATAATGTGGAACAGCCCATTCAGAGCACAATAAGTATTCATTGTAACATTTTAATTCTCCAAAATTTGGACACCATTCTGTTCCATAAGAATTTGCCACCCAGAAACACTGGATTTATATTCTAACCCATTCAAATCCAGTAGATGAGATTCCATTTGAATTAATTCAATGACATTGAATGAATTAAATTGAACCAAAATTGTTCTTTTTATTGTAATTGCTGCAATGCTTGTAACCCCATAATGTGCATAGAATGACACTGACATGTACAAAAGCATAGAATATAGTATAAATCCTGTTTCATCAATCCTTTGAACCCTGAAAATGCTCTGATATGACAGAGATATTTTTTTTTTTTTTTTTTAAATATTTTTTTTATTGAGGATCTTTTCAATACAAACAATCAATAATTGCAATACATAATACAAAGTAAGGTAAAGTAAATTATTTCAGAGCAGGTAACTAGAACAAAACAGATAAATGAACAGTATGCATATTACCCACTCATTGCATGTAGTAAATACTATTCAAATAGTATACCCACCATGACAGTGAAGCGGCCACTCTTGGACCACATATTTGCTATCAACCAGACTGGACGTGGGTAAACATTATTGCTAGAGGGCCACTCGTGGACCCTAAATGAAGAACCTCTATTTTATATTTTTCAACAGATCTAAGATACTGTGTAACTGGTAACTGTGTAAACACTTTTATATTTCTGTATATTTATTAAGTATTGCAGTGAAACAGGTTGAAAGTAAGAATACTAGGGACTCCGCCAGAAGTGTAACTCAGGTAGGAGATTAACAACTGAAATAATATTAGAAAGTGGAGAAGCACTTAAACCTTAAAGCTGTAATTATGAGATGTGTGTAGAGTCCAGTGAACAGAGTAAGCGTTGAAATTATACCGAAAAGAGGGACCTGTAAGGCTAAATTAGGTTCGTACATAGAGAATAAGGGGTAACCTTGCTATTAAAAAGAAGGAAAGGCGTATTTGGTGATTAACTGGGATCCTTTAGGTATGACAGTGTAGAACATCATTCTGAATTATAACTAATTAATTTATTGGGGCACATAAGTGCTACTGTATGTCTTTGGTAATAACTTTATCTAGAAAAAAATAAAATTCCAGCCTTGATAGAGCATAGGTAGGGTCTAAAAATATGCATACTTAGATTAGAGGGAGTTGTCCCGCCATCTCGGCCGCTGACAGCAGGGCACCATCCCAAATTAATAAGCAGAACCACTCGGGAATGTTTTGACTCAATAGCTTCAGGGTATGATAGATTAATAGGAGGTAAATAAATGTGTAAGTGAGAGGCTGTATAAGGCAATCATATTTGGAGACAGTAATAGGGTCCCATACAACAACAAAAAATAGGCTGCAAAATTTAAAACAGGCATTGTGAAGTTTAGCTTTAAATAAATAGATAATCAAATAACTGTGGGATCTCATAGTAGTATTGTGTGGATCGTTGTTAAACTCCCTACTAACTTGAGGCAACTGAACATTGAAAAGCATGGATCAACAACAAACATTTTGACTCAGAAGCTTCAGGGTATTATAGATTAATAGGAGGGAAATAAATGTGTAAGTGAGAGGCTGCATATTGCAATCATATTTGGAGACAGTAATAGGGTCCCATACAACAACAAAAAATAGGCTGCAAAATTTAAAACAGGCAGTGTGAAGTTTAGCTTTAAATAAATAGATAGTCAAATAACTGTGGGATCTCATTGTAGTAATGTGTGGATTATAGTTAAACTCCCTACGAACTTGAGGCAACAGAACATTGAAAAGCATGGATCCACAACAAACAAACAGGGGTATCTACGCTATGGATTATTCTTAGTCAGAAAGGGAAACACTCATTATGACTAGCATTTCACTTAGCAGGCGATATGGATAAAGGGGACCCCCTTGGGCTGTCATTGTCCCTTCAATGTTCATTACAGTCATTTTATAGTGAACCGCTGGTAGTCCGACTTACTTGCAGCAAGGTTACCTGAGCAGCACAAAACAAAAGCCTGTGAGCAAGGAAGTCCACTGTGGGGCATCATAATGTGTTCCCAAAGAGGAGCCCGTAGCAAACCACCCGGGTCCCAGTTCAGGCATATCAAGGGTGAATGGAAGTCGGTAGCTGGTAAGAGAGGTGCTCTTGAGGGCTGCGCCGCTCGCGGCTGTGCGGATCTACTGATCTGGGTGCAGGCTTCTGCTAGGATCGCCGTTATGCTAGGTACCAAAGGTATCGGCTGCCAGGGCAAAGTGAAAGTAGGTCTGCTCATGTCGGTAATTTTTTCCCAAGCTCTCCCCCACTGAATAAGGCTCTCCATCTCTATGGCACATAGTGGTTGTTTAAGTCCGGTGCCCGGAATCACAGGTTTCATAGGAGCAGAGGTTAAATCCCTCTGGGATGCAGTGTCATCAGGTAGCGAGTGTTGGAGCGTGGGTGCAGCTTCATGGGCGGTTGGGAATGCCTCAGTAGGACGCTGTAAAGTGCGAACATCACTTTCGCTGGGTGCCTTAGAAAATTTATCCTCAAAGGCGACTCTGTGTGTTTCAAGCAGGCAGCGGAGCTCCTCCAAAATATAAATTGCAATCTCCATATCTCATCTGATGTATGGCAGGTCCATAACGTAAAATGGTTTACAAGAAATGTGTATCTGTAAAGCACATTAAGTGCTGCGTAACGACAGGGCCAGAGGCGTCCTGCCGGGGGGTTTAGAGTAGGCCAAGATTGTAAAATGGCTCCAGGCGCCGATGCCAGCAGTTATCCTCACAAAATTGTATTCATTAGACACAGAGTTCAATGCCTCATTCAACTCCGGTAAAATAGTAAATAGTTCAATGAGTTAGATTAGGAATTTCTGTGTTTTTTTAAGAAAGGCTGCAGCAGCACACAGCTATGCGACCAAACATGGCCGCTGCCCGGAAGTTCCCCCAGAGAGATATTTTTTTTATTGCACTCTTGCTTGTTTGTTCTATTCCTGCATAGCTAAAGCCAACTCCAGTCCACCTTCCAGCATTAGTGATGTCCCGAACTGTTCGCCCGCGAACGGTTCACAGCAAACATAGCTTGTTCGCGTTCGCGTTTGTGGGTGAACACATGGCGATGTTCGATCCGCCCCTATGTGTCATCATTGTGGAAACTTGACCCTTTATGTCACAGCCGCCTGACACATTAGAGCCAATCAACATCAGACACTCCCTCACAGACCCTCCCAGCTACTCGGAATCCGCCATTTTAGACTCATAACGACCTTGCTTTCTTAATGAGAGGACGTGTTGTGTTTTTGCTCCTGACATTAATAGTAAAAACATAGCTAGGCTAGTGTATTTACAGTCCAGAAGGACTCCACTCATCTCTGCTGCAAGCACAGCACCCCAAAAAGCCCTATATTTCGTGCCGTTTTTTTTTTTTTTTAGTTTTTTTTTTTATTAGCATTTGCTTGGCTTTCAGGCTGTGTGTTTAAGGCTTACAGCATATGCTGTGACTACTGCCACCACTGATATCTCCCTAACAACATTAGTTTAAATTTAACTAACCAAAAAATTTAATTATTTTTCTAGTGTAATTTTTTTTCATTTTCTATCAGGCCAGTGTCACACAGCATATACTCTGGTTCATTGCTCTGTGCCAGCCAGCAGCCACCAGTGTTAATATCCATTTATTACAACATTATTTTAAATTTAAAAAAAAATAATATATTTTGCTACTGTAATCTAATTACATTTACTATCAGGCCTGTGTCTGTCAGGCTCACTCAGCATTAATATGCCTCATTTTTTTCAGTCTTTTGGTTAATTGGTCTGTGCCAGGCAGCCACCCAGCACTCATATCTATTCTTCTTCACCTTAATTTTAATATAAAAAAAAAAAAGTTTAAATTTGTTTGCTAGTGTAATCTAATATAATTTTTGATCCGGCCTGTGTGTTTTGCTGACATACAGAGCCTACTGTGTTTACTTGCTGCCCTCCCTAGTCTATGAGCCATGACTCATATATGTTTAACCTTTTTTTAATTTCCCCCTCCAAAAAATAATTTCAATCATTTTTCTAGTGTAATCTAATAGTATTTTCTATCAGGCGTGTGTGTATCTGACTTACAGAGCCTACTATTTTTAATAGCTGCCCTTCCAAGGCTATCAGCCATGACTCATATGTATTTGCTTAACCTTTTTCTTTAAATTGCCAAAAAAAGTCTTTAAATCATTATGCTAGTGTAATCTAATTGTATTTTCTATCAGGCCTGTGTCTAACTGTCTATCTGACTTACACAGCATACTGTTGTTAATTGCTGCCCTACGTAGCAGCCAGCCAGTGCGACCACTCATAGAGTCATATATGCATTGCACTTCTTAACATAATTTTAATATTAAAATCTAAAATTGTAAAATATTTTGCTAGTGTAATCTAACTTAATTTTCTATCAGGGCTGTGTTTTTGTCACTTACACAGCATACTGTGTTAAATTGCTGCCCTACCTACCATCCACGACTCATATCTGCCAGCCTGTGTGCCAGGCCCAACTAGCCAATTAGTGGCACCAATCACAATTCTTGTAACAGTATATAAAAAAATAAAAATCATAATTTTTTGGACTGCAAATATTCAGTCTCCTAGTGCCATTGAATTGCATTTACCTCCTGCCTGCCACTGCCAGCCTTTTGTGCCAGGCCGTCTAGCCAACTATTTACACCAATCATAATTGTTGTCACAGACAGTATAGTTACTAATTAAAATTAAAAAAAATTTGATTGTTGATCTTAATCCTCAGTTTGCTCGTGCCCTTGAATTGCACTTTTCTACTGCCTTCCAAGCCTGTGTGCCAGGCCTACTTGAAAAATATTTACACCAATCATATTTGTTGTGACAGTATTCATAATAATTAAAAATTAAAATTGTTGGTAATAGTTGTTGAGAATCCTCAATTTGCTGGTGCCATTGAATAGCACTTTCCTGCTGCCTTGCAGCCTGCTGTGAGCCAGGGCCACCTAGCCAATTGTTGCCAGCAATCATATTTCTTTTAACAGTATTGCAAAAATTGTCAATCATCACTGTTTTGACTGTCAGTAATCAGTCTCCTAGTGTCCTTGAATTGCATCTACCTCCTGCCTGCCAGCCTTTTGTGCCAGGCCGTCTTGCCAACTATTTACACCAATCATAATTTTTTGTCACATTATAGTTACTAATTAAAATTAAAAAATTCTTGATTGTTGATGATCTTAATCCTCAGTTTGCTCGTGCCCTAGAATTGCACTTTTCTACTGCCTTCCAGATAGACCTGCCACCATTTGGTGTTGTAACAGGTATTAAACTGCAAAGAACAGTACTACTTAACACAACCTACTTACCATGGGTCCCAGAGCATATGTTTGGTTATTATATTTTGTAAGGGTAATCATGCAGGCCATATAGACCTCCACCGATAGGGTGAGTATGAGTAACAGCTATTAAAATGCGAAGGACATTACTAATTAACACAACATAGTTACCATGGGTCGCAGACCAAGAGCAGATGTCTTATTATTATATTTTGTATGGGTAATCATCCAGGCCGTATAGACCTCACCAAATAGGGGGAGTTACAGAGATTAAAGTGCTAAGAATGGTAGTACTTAAAACACAACCTAGTTAAAATAGGTACCAGACCGCATGTCTTATTATTATATTTTTTCAGGGTAATCAGGCAGGCCATATAGAACACCCCCGATAGGGGGTGGGGAACAGGGATTAAAGTGCTAAGAAAAGTACTACTTAACACAACCTAGTTGGGTCCAAGACCGCATGTTAAATTATTAGACTTTATCAGAGTAATTATATATCTAAAAAATCTATCTATTTCTCTTCTATTGATTCTATCTAACTATCAATCTACAGGGAGTGCAGAATTATTAGGCAAGTTGTATTTTTGAGAATTAATTTTTTTATTGAACAACCATGTTCTCAATGAACCCAAAAAACTCATTAATATCAAAGCTGAATAGTTTTGGGAGTAGTTTTTAGTTTGTTTTTAGTTATAGCTATTTTAGGGGGATATCTGTGTGTGCAGGTGACTATTACTGTGCATAATTAATAGGCAACTTAACAAAAAACAAATATATACCTATTTCAATTATTTATTTTTACCAGTGAAACCAATATAACATCTCAACATTCACAAATATACATTTCTGACATTCAAAAACAAAACAAAAACAAATCAGTGACCAATATAGCCACCTTTCTTTGCAAGGACACTCAAAAGCCTGCCATCCATGGATTCTGTCAGTGTTTTGATCTGTTCACCATCAACATTGCGTGCAGCAGCAACCACAGCCTCCCAGACACTGTTCAGAGAGGTGTACTGTTTTCCCTCCTTGTAAATCTCACATTTGATGATGGACCACAGGTTCTCAATGGAGTTCAGATCAGGTGAACAAGGAGGCCATGTCATTAGATTTTCTTCTTTTATACCCTTTCTTGCCAGCCACGCTGTGGAGTACTTGGACGCGTGTGATGGAGCATTGTCCTGCATGAAAATCATGTTTTTTCTTGAAGGATGCAGACTTCTTCCTGTACCACTGCTTGAAGAAGGTGTCTTCCAGAAACTGGCAGTAGGACTGGGAGTTGAGCTTGACTCCATCCTCAACCCGAAAAGGCCCCACAAGCTCATCTTTGATGATACCAGCCCAAACCAGTACTCCACCTCCACCTTGCTGGCGTCTGAGTCGGACTGGAGCTCTCTGCCCTTTACCAATCCAGCCACGGGCCCATCCATCTGGCCCATCAAGACTCACTCTCATTTCATCAGTCCATAAAACCTTAGAAAAATCAGTCTTGAGATATTTCTTGGCCCAGTCTTGACGTTTCAGCTTGTGTGTCTTGTTCAGTGGTGGTCGTCTTTCAGCCTTTCTTACCTTGGCCATGTCTCTGAGTATTGCACACCTTGTGCTTTTGGGCACTCCAGTGATGTTGCAGCTCTGAAATATGGCCAAACTGGTGGCAAGTGGCATCTTGGCAGCTGCACGCTTGACTTTTCTCAGTTCATGGGCAGTTATTTTGCGCCTTGGTTTTTCCACACGCTTCTTGCGACCCTGTTGACTATTTTGAATGAAATGCTTGATTGTTCGATGATCACGCTTCAGAAGCTTTGCAATTTTAAGAGTGCTGCATCCCTCTGCAAGATATCTCACTATTTTTGACTTTTCTGAGCCTGTCAAGTCCTTCTTTTGATCCATTTTGTCAAAGGAAAGGAAGATGCCTAATAATTATGCACACCTGATATAGGGTGTTGAT